>NC_073410.1:9940000-9992500 GCF_028641065.1 Leucoraja erinaceus | reverse complement strand
CCACCAGGAATGATGCCTGACCCGTTACGTTTCTCCAGCACTTTGTGTTTTACTCAAGATTCCAGCATCTGTTGATCATTGTGCATCAATGAGGTCAACCTAATCACTCCAATTTTCCCACAATTTTTCTGCAACGCTGGATTTTATTTTGCTTCCTCAAAAAGGCAGCTAACATCATCAGAGACCCACACCATCCTGGCCACACACTCATCTCACCACTGCCATCGGGATGAAGGTACAGGAGTCTGAAAACTGTAACTCCAGGTTCAGGAACAGCTTCTTCCCTGCAGCCATCAGGCTACTAAACACTACAACCTCAAATAGGCTCTGAACTACAATAGACTATTATTATTATTATTATTATTATTATTATTATTATTATTATTATTATTATTATTATTATTATTGCACTATTATTGTTTGTTTTTTGAGTTTGTGTATGTGTATATATATATATTAGTGAATATGTGTATATATACACACACACACTGAACTTTTTTTCTCCCTCTCGTTTATCATATTATTTACAGTGTACGATGTTACATATTCTGTTGTGCTGCAGCAAGTAAGAATTTCATTGTTCCATCTGTGACATGTGACAATAAAGCACTCTTGACTCTTGACTTGAACATTTGAAGAACCCTTTGTTAGATTTTTGATGCACCTCTCCACTGGTGGATAGACCATACGAAATACGTTACCAAGGATATGCCACGGTTCCCACTTTGTACTTCTACATTTTAGTTCTTCACCTCATTTGATGAAGGTACCAACTGAATCCACAGAATATGAAAGGAGCAGCTGGTTCTTTGCATTTAATTCACACTATTGTCACTTTAACATGTAATCTGCTATTTTAATGGAGTTTCGGAATCGGTGTTTGTTTCGGAATCGGTGACGTTTCGGGTCGAGACTCTTCTTCAGGCTGAGAGTCAGAGGACCATTCCTCTTCTCCAGAGATGCTTTCTGTGTCTTCAATTACTTTATGATTTTGTTTATCGCATCCATAAACAATATTTTAACATTGTATTTTATGTGTTTTTGACCTAAATCTTTAAACCCTGGAACACAACCAGAGTTTTTCCAATGAAACTAATTGGAAACACGTTTACAGTTTATGCCTCTTCATTATGCAGTCTTTTCCCCCAGAATATAATTCCTGCATAAATGGTTTGCAATTTATGTTGCTTGCCATTTCATTCTGTTTGCATGAGTCTTGACCCTACAGTTGGATGTGGCAATGGAAAAATCCAGATTCTGTCTATAACACAGATTGGTGCGTGAATATTCGTAACTCTGATTATGCAGCAACCTATTTAAGTTTAACATTGATGTACAATCAACCAGCAAGAGCTTCACTGGAAAACCTAGATGTTAAGCTTGGATGATGGCCAATGTTCAAGGGAAGAATTGCAGTCAGACGTGGAAGGTTTATGTCAAAGTGTGACAAGATAACTGATATAGAAGACCAAATCAAAAGCGCTGGTTATTTTATGAATTTGCTGAGTCTGTACATTCACAGATGATGCTCTACCATCCATAATAAATTGTTTATTAATTCAGAGTGAGATTAAATTACCTGTACATTGCTACATCCGAATGTTGTAAACAGTTTGCTGTGCCCTCTCAATTCGCTTAGGTACATTTGGCAGGGAAATTACCTTCTGCAGAAGGAATCTGTTTGTGAGGTCCCAGTGGTACGGGATAATAATGGAAATCCTGTATTGGAAGTGAACAGAACATCTAGATTTATTGGCACTGACTGCAAGTGAGTGGAAACAGAGATGCAGAAAGTTACGGGAGGAAGTGTGAAAAAGCAGATGGCTGCAGAGAGAAAGCAGGCATTTAAGAGCCTGTACCTCCAAGTTCAGAGACCTGCCATCTTACCGGTCATTAAGATGACTCGAGGCAGCGATTGTTCTTTACAGGCATGTCATTGCGTGTTCGCGCCAACTCAAATTTGCAGCGCTGCCAAGGGTAACTTGTGGCATAAACTCAAATTTAAGTTGGTGATGCACAGAAGAGATTGAGAGATGACTGGAAGGAAAAGATAAGAAACCAACTTTCTTTTTATGTTTTTGTTTATTTTATTAGAAGTTAATACCGTACAAAACAGTACAGTGGAACCTAAATTTAGGTGCCAACTATGTCATACCGTAATCCATTCTATGTACAACCTCTAGTTTTATGTTTTGAGAAGGAAGTAAGCAAGACAAGAAAAGGAAAACAATAGAAAGGGGAAAAAGAGGAAAAATAGATGGTAGAGAATAGAAAAACGTGAAGTGTGTATATAAAAAAAAAGAAAAAGTGGAAAGTAGAAATAGGAGAGAAGGCCCCTTAAAAGAGAAATTTTCAAATCTTTATTCGGAGATGTAGATCTATCCACGGCATGAACTGAAATCAGCAATCTTTACGGTACCGCTGCATCACATGATTCCAAAAAGTCGATGAAAGGAGACCAACTCCTTAAGAATTGGTCATATTTATCTATTAGTCGGAGTCTCATTTCTTCAAGGCGTGCTATGTCCATCATATTCCTAATCCACATTTTAACAGTTGGTATGGTTGTATTTTTCCAAAATTTAAGTATCAATTTCTTTCCAATTATTAACCCATAATTTAAAAAAAACGTTTTGGTCTTTATTTAAATTGATATCTTCTACTATTATTCCAAATATAATCCATTCCGTTTTAGGTTCTATTCTGGACTTGAAAAGCTTTGTAAATATATCAAATATATCGCTCCAAAATTTATTCAACTTTGTACATCCTACAAATGAATGTGTTATATTAGCGTTTTGAAACAAACATTTATCGCATCTGGGAGAGACGTTTGGGTAAAATTAATTCAACCTCGTTTTTGAATAATATAGTCTATGTAATAATTTGAATTGAATTAAATGATGTCTTGCATTAATAGAACAATTATGTGTGTTCATCAGATACTTTTCCTATCTATCCTTCGAGATCTTTATCATTAGCTCATGTTCCCAATCTTCTCTTAGTGCTTCTGTTGAGGGTAATTCTCTATTTAATATATTATTATAAAAGTATGATATTAGTTTTTGTGAATCAGCCTTAATATTCATTGCTTCTTCTAAAGGGTCTAAAAATATAGTTTGAAATCTATGTGTATATTTATTCATAAAGTCACATATCTGTATATATTTAAAATATTGATTATCCTTCAGTTTAAATTTTAATTTTAAATGTTGAAATGATAACAGTTTGCCCAATTCATACATATCCCCTACTTTCCTAATCCCCAGTCTATCCCATTGTTGATATGTTTTGTCGATGAGAGATGGTTTGAATGCGGGGTTGTTCAATAGTGGGGTTAGTACTGATAGATTATTTAATTTCATGGATACTTTTATTTGTTTCCAAATTCTTATTGTATTGTGAATAATTGGGTTCTTATATATTATACTATTCAATTTTATCGGTGAGAGCAAGATCGTTCCTATATCGTGCGGATAGCACTCCTCTTTCTCCATTCTTACCCACTCCAATTGTTGAGTGGAACTATCCAACAAGTACATTATGTTCTTAATATGCAGTGCCCAGTAGTAATACATAAAGTTAGGTAATGATAAACCCCCAACTTCTTTAGGTTTACACAAATGCTTTCGTTGAATTCTATGTGCTCTGTAATCCCATATAAAATTAGTGATAGTAGAATCTAGTTTTTTGAAAAAGTATTTTGGAATATATATTGGGATCGCTTGAAACAAATATATTAATTGTGGTAAGAAAGTCATTTTTATAGCGTTAATTCTACCTATCAATGAGAGTGGGAGCGTTTTCCAAAATTTAATCATATCATTCAGTTTATTTAATAGTGGCATAAAATTGGCACTAAATAATGATTTGTGTCTTCTCGTAATTTGAATACCCAGATACTTGAATTTTTCTGTTGCAATTTTGAAGGGGAATTTTAGTAAGTGTCTCGAATCCTGTGGTTTTAAAGACATAATTTCGCTTTTATTCCAATTTATTCTATATCCTGAAAAAGAGCCGAATTCCTCAATTAGTGTTAATAAGGTGGGTATACTCGTTTGTGTATTATTAATATATAAAAGGATATCATCAGCGTATAATGAAATTTTATTCTTTGAGTCCTTAGTGTTATATCCGTGAATATTTGGGTGATTTCAGGCCAGCGGTTCTATCATAAGGGCAAATAGCAATGGTGATAAGGCACAACCTTGCCTATTACCCCTTGATAAGTAAGATTTTGGAGATAGCATATTGTTAGTTAATATTCTTGCCGTAGGTCTATCGTAAAGTAGTTTAACCCATCTAATAAAATTCTCTCCCGTATTAAATTTTTGGAGTACCTTGTATAAACACTGCCATTCTACCTGATCAAATGCCTTCTCTGCATCCAGCGTAACAACTGAAATATCTTCATTGTCCTCATTGTGAGAGTACATTATATTGAAAAGCCTTCTCAAATTATTAAATGATTGTCTTTTGGGTATAAATCCCGTTTGATCCATATTTATTAAATTGTTAATATAATTATTTAGTCTTCTAGCTAGAATCTTTGCTAAAATTTTCTGATCCGTATTTAGAAGTGAAATAGCTCTATAAGAACCCGGTTCATCTAAATCTTTATCTTGTTTTGGTATAAGCGTTATTGTTGCTTCTGCTAGGGTTTCTGGTAGTTTATTTTTGGTATAAGCCTGCATGTATAAATTGAATAATCTTGGCACAATTGACTCCTGAAATCTTTGATAAAATTCATTACTAAAACCATCTGGTCCTGGGGTCTTCCCATTTTTCAGTGAGTTTATTATTTGTTTTATTTCTTCACTAATAATCCGTGCTCCTAATTGCTCTTGTTCTAAACTATCCAATTTTGGGAGATTGCAATTATCTAAAAAAATTTGTAATTTTACTAACATCTGTATTTATTTTAGATGTATATAAATGATGATAAAATTGGGCAAACCTCTTATTAATATCCTTTGGCAGTGTTAGAAACTCACCCTTATCCGATTTAATTTTAGTGATAGTTTTTTCCTTTTCTTGTTGCTTCAGTTGCCTTGCAAGTAATTTATGTGGCTTATCCCCAAATTCGAAGTGTGCTTGTTTTGTAATTTGGAATAATCTTATTACTCTTGTCGATATTATTCTATTGATTTTATATTTCAATAAAGTTATCTTATTATGTTTATCTATGGTTGGGTCAGTTGCATTGTCCAGTTCTAGTAATTTTATTTCCTGTTCTATCCGCTGAAGTTCTCTTTTATTTTCCTTATTTTTAAAACTTTGGTAAGAGATTATGACGCCGCGAATATATGCCTTGAAGGTTTCCCATAATAGCGGTGCAGAAATACCCGGCGTGTCATTTATTTCAAAACTTTTTTTTGTTCTTTTATATACTCATAGCCCTGCGGGTTATTTAATATGTGTGCGTTGAATCTCCAAAAAAGTTTTATACTCGGCATTCCCTCAATTTTAAGTATAAAAGTCAATGGTGAATGATCAGAAATAATACTATTATGATATGATGGTTTATTCGTATACGGGATTAATTTTTGTGTCCAATAAGAAATAGTCAATTCGGGAATAAGTTTTATGAACTGATGAGTAAAATGAATATTCCCTACCACTTGGATTTTCTATTCTCCAAACATCAGCTATGTTGTTATTTTTTATATAAGTATTTAAAAATTCACAGGTCTTATTTTAACAAGACGCTTCCCTACCTTTATTGATTTATCTAAGTATGGGTCTATAACACAGTTAAAATCTCCCCCCATTATTATGTTTTGGTAATTATGCTCTGCGATTAAATCTATTATTTTCTTTAAAAATTGTGGGTTATTAAAATTAGGCGCGTAAATATTTATCATAGTTAATAAATTTCTCCCGTGACTATAACGTATCTTCCCTCTTTATCAGATATGGATTTCTTTAATTTAAAAGGTATACCCTTCCGAATTATAATGGCCGTGCCTCTTGCTTTAGAGGTGAATGAGGAGTAATAGGTTTGACCTATCCAGTTTGCCCTTAATCTGATCTGAGTTTGTTGTTTCAAATGTGTCTCTTGTAGGAAAGCAATATCCATATTTAATGATTTTAATTGTGCCAGAATTTTACCCCTCTTAATTGGCTCGTTCGCACCTCTGATGTTCCAACTACAGAAAGTGAGACCTCCGATATTTATTCGACTATTATCTTGCATTGGCTATTAATAGCCAAGAAACCAACTTTCTTGGGAAGTTTCTTGGGAACTATTTATTGGGGAAAATAAAATTATATTGGGAAAATAAATTCAGGTAAACAATTTTTTTTCTCTTTTATCTGGGAGGAAAATTGCCTGACCCAATAACAGAATTCTATAATTAGCTTGTCTTAAAACCTCTGACCCATCATTCTGGAGCCAATTCAAAATGGTAACGTTGCTACTAAAGGAAGGCCCAGAGGTGCGGCGCTCCTCCAGTGAACCCAGGTTCAATTCTGACCACAGATGCTGTCTGTGCAGAGTTTGGACGTTCCCCATGTGACTGCGTGGGATTCCTCCGGGTGCGCTCATTTTTCCCCACATCTCAAAGACGTGTGGGTTGGCAGATTAATTTACTACATCAAATCACTACTGGTGTGTAGGTAAGTTGTCGAATTTGAGGGCAGTTGATGGGAATATGAGGAGGTTGAAATGGATGAGAGTATTTGATTGTCAGTGCAGACTCACTGAGCCAGAGAACATGATTCCATGCTGCATTCGCTCTGTCTCTAATTGTAATTGTAATTGGAATTCATTTATTAGCCAAGTATGTAAAACATACAAGGAATTTGATTTGTCATGCAGTTATATCAAAAAAAGTAACAAGACACACAATTACATAAAAGTTAACATAAACATCCACCACAGCGGCTCCAAGATAATGTTTCAGTATCTTGGCATGTAGGTATGTAAAGAGAATGGGACAATCAATAAATAAAGGCGGAACTAATGATTGCACAGATTGAATTAAAAGCTTGGAGAAAACACTAATAGAGATCGAGTTTTACAGTACAGGAACAGGCTATTCCACCCAACTCGTCCAAGCCATTCATGATGCTCCATCTAGTATAGTCCCATTTCCCCATATTTGACCCATATCCCTCTAAACCTTTCCTTTCCATGTCCTCGGGTACATTTGTGAAATGAGGCAATATTTCAAAAAAGATCATCTCAAATATTTTCGCAGTGCGATGTGGAATAGTTAAAGATAGTGGTAGACTATTGATTGAAGGATTGAGATGAGGACCCAGGGATTTTTGCTGAATTTACCAGCCCTCCAACTTAATGCAGAATCAAGTGTAGTTTAGTTTACTTTAGTTTAAAGATACAGCGTGGAAACAGGCCCTTCGGCCCACCCAATCCACACCGACCAGTGATCACAGACACACAAGTAGCATTGATAGCACACAAAGAAGGTTTTTCATTGAATCTCGGTAAACATGCCAATAATAGACCAAAGATAGACACAAAATGCTGGAGTAACTCAGCGGGTCAGGCAGCATCTCAGGAAAGAAGGAATTGGTGGCGTTTCGGGTCGAGACCCTTCTTCAGACAGAGAGTCAGGAGAGAGGGAGACTAGACCATTACCAATTGAGAGAACAATCCTGAGGTTGAAGGCTCACAAAACATCAACCCCGCTTCACCCTTCATCTCTGGGTTATTTCCGGGCAGGAAATCTCATTCCACCTCCAGACACAAGCTGGAGTGATCGGTTGGAGTGCCCGTCAGGCCCATCGTGTTAATAGATGCCAGGTTCTAGCTGCCAAAGACGGAGATTCAAGGAGATTGTCTGAAGACACTTGACTTTAATTTTTTTCTATTCTGAATCTCACTGTGCCTCTAGAGATGGAGCTACTTTGCAATCAGGTAATTAGAAGTTAAATAAAGCAGCGGCAAGGCAATTAATACACCATAGGAGAACACGTCTGAGATGTGGGCCAATATCTCTTGAGTTAAACTCAATCAAAAAAGGAATCAGAGTGGAATTCCCCCTTCTGTTGTGGGGGAGACTGACCCCTCCCCAGGTATATGCACATCCCCAATCCTTTTCACTCGTCACTTTAATTTCATGTTTCATGTATCTTGTGTTTTATTACTGTTGTCAGATCAATTTCCCTTCTGGGATAAATAAAGTCCTATCGTATCGTATTATATCATAATTCAAGAACTGCTTATTCAACTCATCAAATTTAACAATACATTTCTGCTTCTTCCAGATAGCTTAGATTAATTGCTTAAGTTTGAAGTTTACATTGTTAATGGTGATCTTTCTTGTTTACATTCAATATTCACAAAGGTTTATTCCCGTTAATTTATTCATGTTGGCCCTTTGATTTGGTTGAGCAGTCTCCTCCAGCCTCAGTTAAAGGTCCTTCTCCCATTTTATACCTGACTTACACTAGAAAACATGAGCTGAAACATATCACCTGGCCTCCGGTAGGCGGCGCGACTCTGGTCAGCAGCGGCCTCTGCAGCCTGTCCGCGTTTTTATTATTTTTTGTCTATGTTTATATGTAGTTTTTGTTATTTTTATGTTGGGGTGTGTGTGGGGGGGGTGGGGGTGGGGTGGGAGGGGGGGGGGGGAAACTTTTTGAATCTCTCCCTGCACTGGAGACCCGACCTTTTCTCGTCGGGTCTCAGCTGTCGTTGGGGCCACAACGAGGAGCGGCCTCCAACGGGAAGAAGCCGGGGACTCTGGTGCCGACTCACGTTGCTGTCGCGGAGCTGGCCGAGATCGGAGCGGGTGGAGCGGTGGAGGAGCGCTGCTGCTGCTGCTGCTGCCGCCGCTGCTGCTGCTGAGTCGGAGGCTGCTGCTGCGGGTCTGCGGACGGCGGCACCGGGAGCCTGAGGATCCCTGGAGGGAGACCGCTTTTCGGGGCTCCTGCAACGGCGACTTCTCCCGCCCGTGTTGCGGGGTTGAAGAGCTCCTGGAGCGGGGCTTGGCACCGCTGCCCCGCGCGGCTGGAACGGCCGCGGGACTTTGCGAGCGCACACCGGGGGCTCCAACATCAAGACCCGGTGTGCGACCTCGCACCACCCGGCGTGGCTTTCAATGGCCGTGGGACAATCGCCATCGCCAGCCGGGGGCTTTGACTTTGACTCTGACATGGGGGGGAGAGAGTGCAGTGGAGAGATAAGTTTATTTGGCCTTCCATCACAGCTATGTGATGGATGTTTATGTAAAATGTAATTATGTTGTGTCTGGGGTCTATTTGTGTGTAATGTATGGCTGCAGAAACGGCATTTCATTTGGACCTCCAGGGGTCCAAATGACAATTAAATATACTCTTGATACTCTTGATACTCTTGATACTCTTGCCCCATTGTTTAGTAGGATTGTGGGTGATCTGTCTCAGGCATCAACGGTAGACAGAAAATCTCTGGATGGAAGGAATGGCTGACGTTTCGGGTTGAGACCCTTCCTCAGCAACATCCTGTCTCAGGCATCAACTACTATTCTATGCTGCATCCCTATTTGAAATAAAAACCCACCTCACTATCCTCCCCAACTACTGGGGCAAACGTTTCAACAAAGTCCATCTTTTTCAATATTTTGCACAGAGGATGATGGGTATATGGAACAATCAGCCAGACAAAATGGTCAAGGCAGATACAATAACAACATTTCAAACGCATTTGGACAGGTACATGAATAGGAAAAGTTGTGAGGGATATGGGTCAAACATGGGCTAATGGGACGAGCTTAGATTCAGCATAGATGAGTTGGGCCAAAGGGCCTGTTTTTGTGCTGTTTAAGTTTATGGATCTTTGGCTTCAAATTCGCTGTAAATGGGAAATTATAGCAAAGTCTCTGCATTTTTTATTCTTTTGTTGAATGTAGTTTGTTGACAAGACCTGCATGCATGACCAAATTATAATTTCCCTTGAGCCACTTCCTTGACCTGCTGCATGTTATGGGAATCTGGAGATTGCGTTTTCACACTTCCCGGCCTCTTGTCTGATGGGAGCTGGGATAGGAGGGAGTGGCCAGGGTGAGGCTTGTCCTTGATTATGATGGTGGCCTTGTCGTGGTAAATGGAGTCAATGGAAGGGAAGTTGGTTTGTGTGATGGTCTGGGCTGTGATCACAATTCTCTGCAGTTTCTTGCGGTCTTGGTTGGAGCTGCTCACAAACCATGCTGTGACGCATCCTGATTAGGGCTATTTCTGTGCTGTTGAATTCTGTTTAGGTTCGATAATGCTGCCATTTCCCCAGTGAGTCAAAGCAAACACGAAGCAGATAACAATAAATGAGAACATATATACCTGGAGTAAATAATTCAACACTGACATAAATGAGTTATTGCAATACAAACTGACCAGAAGCACACAAACACCTGACTATAATGACTGACAAACACCCTGGATTGTAATCAGTTGAAAACACATGGTATTTACTGTCTTTGTACAAGGCTAAAACCCATTAAAATCCATTAACAATCGAAAGAAGTTTTGTTGCAACTTAAAACGATCACCGCGTTTTAGATATGAAATGATTTCTTTCTCATGGCTGTGTTACCGTTAGTTTATATTTAACATTCCAAGTTATTGCTTGCTACTTAAATGAACAAACCTTTAGAAATGAGCCATATCCCTTTACACACAAGAGTTTCTTAATATATTTTTGTGCCTGTTAATGGCAAGGCCAGTATTTATTGCCCCTTCATAAATTACTCTTGAGAAAGTGATGGGGAACCATCTTGCCAATTGACACAGATAGACACAAAAAGCTTGAGTAACCCAGCGAGCCAGGTAACATCTCTGGAGAAAAGCAATAGGTGACGTTTCGGGCTGTGACACTTTTTCAGACTGAGAGTCAAGGAAAAGAGAAACGAGAGAAAGAGACGGTGATATAGAGAAATATAGAACAAATGAATGAAAGATATGCATGAAAAGTAACAATGATCAAGGAAACTGTCCATTTCTGGCTGTGGGTTAGGTGTTAATGAGATACAGACAATGAAATTCAACAGGACAACAGTGAAACTAGTACAATGACAAGGGTGGAGGAAGGGTGGAGAGAGAGGGGATGCAAGGGTTACTTGAATTTAGAGAAGTTAATGTGGGGGAACTGGTTTTGGGGTTGGGAGAGAACAAAAGAAGACCTCTGTTCCCCTTTCTTTGTAACTTTGTCAGAGCCCTTTATGTGTCCACTCCTTGCATACCTTGGGTATGCAAAACAAAGAACTTCACCATGACTTGTCACATGTGACAATGAAGTATCAGTTAATTCATTCATTCATTCATTCGGAAATCAACAATCATATTGGTGGGTTGTAAGCTGCCCGAGCGAAATATGAAGTGCTGTTCCTCCAATTTGCGTTGGGCCTCACTCTGACAATAGGGGGGGCCCAGGACAGCAAGGTCAGTGTGGGAATGGGAATGGGAAGGGAAGTTAAAGTGTTTGGCAACCGGGAGGTCAATTGATAAAGATACTTTGACATGCATGTTAGGTTTGGGAATTATACCATCTAGATCCAGTGACCATGAAGGAACGACGATATATTTCCAAGATAGGAAATACTGTGCAGAGCAACAATGCCATGTTTAAATTAGAGGTTGTATCGTTCTTCTATTTCAGTAGTGATCATGGTACAATTGATCAGTGTATTGGGCTATTCCAGAGGGCACATTCCTACCTATGACCCAGGGAGATGCCTCTACTTCCTGGAAGGCGCATTATTTTCAGTTTGAGTGCATTTAACTGAATCTATAATTTGGCAGCTGTTGTGGTGGGATTTTGCCACAGAGCTGAGTATTTTTAGTCCGGGCATGGGTTTCTTGGCTGGGTTACTAATCGGGTTGGTGAACCACTGCACGCTGCAGGGCCAGCAAAAGCGCACTGATCTGCATAAATTATTAAATCATTTTCAGTGAGCTGTGAATTCAGGCCACTCTCTGGGACTTGTCCATATGGTTCAAACCGACCTGTAGTTCAGAGGGTGAACACGAAATGCCAAAGCAAGGAGTACTCAATTGTTGAAGGGACGGTAGTCAGGGCCTGCTGCACCGTGGAAGGGATAATACTGAAGGAACTCAGCACTTTAGGAAGCGTATCAGAGAGCATTGCAATATCTGAAGGACAACACTAGTGCAGTGTTGTTCTGTTGTGGGGCAGTACTGTTGAAGTCCAGCTTTTGAGGAGGGACAGTACTGAGGGAGTGTTGCACAGTAAGAGGGGCACTTCTGAGGGGGTGCTGCATTGTATAAGTGGTGGAAACCAGGGGAGTACTACATAGTAGGTGAGGCAGTACCAAAGGAGTACTACATTGTAGGAGGAGCAGTACTAAAGGAGTACTATATTGTAGGTGAGGCAGTACTAAGGAAGTACTACATTGTAGGAGGAGCAGTACTAAAGGAGTACTATATTGTAGGTGAGGCAGTACTAAGGAAGTACTACATTGTAGGAGGAGCAGTACTAAGGAAGTACTGTATTGTAGGTGAGGCAGTACTAAGGAAGTACTACATTGTAGGAGGAGCAGTACTAAGGAAGTACTATATTGTAGGTGAGGCAGTACTAAGGAAGTATTATATTGTAGGAGGAGCAGTACTAAAGGAGTACTATATTGTAGGTGAGGCAGTACTAAGGAAGTACTACATTGTAGGAGGAGCAGTACTAAGGAAGTACTATATTGTAGGTGAGGCAGTACTAAGGAAGTACTATATTGTAGGTGGGGCAGTACTAAGGAAGTACTACATTGTAGGTGAGGCAGTACTAAGGAAGTACTACATTGTAGGAGGAGCAGTACTGAGGGAGTACAAAATATTGGAGAAACAGCGAGTCAGGAAGCATCGTCATTGTCATCAGGATAATATTAAAGGAGTAATATTCTATCGTGAGCAATACTGAAAGGTTGTGGCAGTGAAAGAAGGACAATCTCAACAGAAATCATCGATGAGTTGTTCTTTCTTGCTTCTTCCAATCGACATCATGCATTCTATTTGTACTGAAGGAAGGATGTTTCATATAGTTTTGCATTTGATAACTGGAACGTCTAAATTCAGTTTTCCTATTGCAATCTGTAGATCTTATATTCAAGTCTTGGTTTTACCTAATCATGATTCCTCTTGTACTGTGCCCAGTAATTTCCTCAAAGCTGATCCCATTGGGGTTATATTTAGGGTGCTTGGAGCTGGAGCTAGAGCTGTTTTGGGGGTTTAGCAGAGGAAGAGGGCAGGGGACCGGTGTGGATTGATATAGGGTTTTGTGATTTGGAGGACTGGGGTGAGGGTCAGCTGGGGCTGGGATATGTAGGCGAGGGGTGTTCATAAGGTCATAAGTGATAGGAGTAGAATTAGGCCATTCGGCCCATCAAGAATACTCCGCCATTCAATCATGGCTGATCTGATCTATACTATGCAAGACCAATTGGAGGCACGGAAGTATATTTATTGGGGCATCAATCCCATCATTGTTCATAAGCATAAGAGATAGGAGCAGAATTAGCCCATTTGGCTCTTCATGTCTACTCCACCATTCAATCATGACTGATCCATCTCTCCTTGCTAACCCCATTCTCAAGTCAAGTCAAGTCAAGTCAAGTCAAGTTTATTTGTCACATACACATACGAGATGTGCAGTGAAATGAAAGTGGCAATTCTCCTGCCTTCTTGCCATAACCTCTGACACCCGTACTAATCAAGAATCTGTCACTGCCTTAAAAATATCCACTGACGGTCTCCACAGCCTTCTGTGGCAAAGAATTCTACAGATTCACCACCCTCCGACTAAAGAAATTTCTCCTCATCTCCTTTCTAAAAGAACGCCCTTTAATTCTGAGGCTATGACCTCTAGTCCTAGACTCTCCTTCCTGGATATTTTTGGCTGGGACTGACAATCATTCTCATTGAGGAATGGAATCAGGCAGGCCTCGTGCTCACGGTGAATGCTCAGTGATCTCTGCTGGATGCTTGAGATAACCATGTACCCTGTCAACTCTAATTGCGAGGATTACAACTAAGCATAGGTCCATGAGACCAGGGGGAGATATTATGGCCTGTAGAACGTAAGGTAAAAAGTCAAGGACAAGAAATTCCATATTAAAGCAATCTCTTTTATTAAGATAGTTCTGCCTTGGGGTCACTAGCCTGGTGGAAATTAATACATCATGCTTGTTGCCCTATGCATCTGGTGAAGCGGAGCAATAAAAGACACACTGCATCTTTGAACCATTATACAATCAGAACCATGCATGAAGCCCTAATCACCTGTGTTAAATTTGTAATGTATAAGGTCAATGTGCCCACTTGTCCACTTCTCCACCAGACCACTGCAACCGTTTAAGTTTGCCACTTACAGAAAGTTTAACAGCAGTGCAGACAAAAGCAGGGAACTACAAAAAGACATTGATTGATTCGCTGAGTGAGCGAGTGAGAAAAGCTGCAGCAAATGGTTTGAGCGGGAGGTGTGTTTGAGATTCATTCTGGAGCAAAAGAGGATGGATCTGAGTATTGCTAAGTGCATAGCAGGGGAAGAAGCTTAGGGGTAATTGAACACAAACAAACATATATAGTGTTTAGATGCAAGAAGCAATTAAAAAAGTTAATGGATTGTCAGCCTTTATAAACCAATGTTGGATCTCATCTGAAATGCAGTGCAGATTCACCAGAATGTTGGCAGGCTCTTTAAGGTGAAATGATTGAGAGAATGCATAAACTAGATTTGCATTTTCTAGAATCTAAAAGGCAAAGAGGTGATTTCATAGAGGTTTCATGATAATGGAAGCAATTTATTGCGAGAGAAAGAGAAAGGTTTAATGCTTGTGTGGAGAAATCAGTCATATAGAGAAAAATAGCAAGTATTTAATTTCAAATAAGTAACTTGAATTGCAGAGGTTCTGCAAACAATGTGATGTATCTGATGATAATTTTCAAATAAGAAGGATTCCTATTTCTATTCCTTCCTATTTGAAAATTACATTGTATATTTGCATTCTTATCAATCTCTTTTTCCCAAGTCTCGCTGTCTTTATGAATTATTGTTTCCATTCTTTCTTTGCCTTTTTGTTAGTCCCATTCCATTTCTCTCTCTCTCTCTGACACGATTCTTCCTTCACTCTCTCCATCTCTTTTCATTCTTTCACCTTTATTAATTCATGCAGTATAATGTAGATAAATGTGAGGTTATCCACTTTAGCGGAAAGAACAAGGAGGCAGATTATTATCTCAATGGGGTCAGATTAGGAAAAAAGGAAGGGTGTCCTTGTACACCAGTCACTGAAAGTAAACATGCAGGTACAGCAGGCAGTGAAGAAAGCTAATGGCATTCTGGCCTTTGTAACGAGAGGATTTGAGTATAGGAGTAAAGAGGTCCTTCTGCAGTTGTACAGGGTCCTGGTGAGACCTCTGGAGTATTGTGTGCAGTTTTGGTCTCCTAATTTGAGGAAGGACATCCTTGCGATTGAGGCAGTGCAGCGTAGGTTCACGGGGTTAATCACCGGGATGGCGGGACTGTCATATGAGGAAAGATTGGAAAGACTGGGCTTGTATTCACTGGAATTTAGAAGGATGAGAGGGAATCTTATAGAAACATATACAATTATAAAAGGACTGGACAAGCTAGATGCAGGAAAAATGTTCCAAATGTTGAGGGAGTCCAGCACCAGGGGCCACAGCCTAAGAATAAAGGGGATGCCATTTAAAACTGAGATGAGAAAAAAACTTTTTCACCCAGAGAGTTGTGAATTTGTGGAATTCTCTGCCACAGAGGGCAGTGGAGGCCAACTCACCGGATTAATTTAAATGAGAGTTAGATAGAGCTCTAGGGGCTAGCGGAATCAAGGGATATAGGGAGAAGGCAGGCATGGGTTACTGATTGTGGATGATCAGCCATGATCACAATGTATGGTGATGCTGGCTCGATGGGCCAAATGGCCTCCTCCTGCACCTATTTTCTATGTTTCTATATTACCATCCCTCTTTCCATTCTTGCCACCAGTTCTCCTTCCCTTCCTTCATCCTGTCATTATCACTCTTTCTCATCGCTGCTTTCTATCCGGCTTCTCTCTCTATCCTTTGTTTCCTTCTCTGTATCACTCCTTTCAGAATTTGTCTCTTATCAAGCTTTAAGGGCAGCACAGTGCAGCCACCTCTTAGTATCAGAGACCTGGGTTTCGATTCTGACCCCGGGTGTTGTCAGTGTGCAGTTTGCACTTTCTGCTGATGTCTGTGCAGATTTCCTCCCAATGCCGTAGTTTCCTCGCAAATCCCAAACATATGCGAAGTTTGTAGGTTAAATGGTCTCCATAAATTGCCCCCAGTGTTGTAGGCAGTGCATGAGAAAGTGGGATAATGTAGAACTAGTGTGAACAAATGATTGGTGTGCAGCGTGGACTTGGTGGGCCGTAAGGGCCTGTTTCCAGGCTGTATCTCCAAACTAAGCTAAACTAAAGATGTTGGACACTAAAGGGGCTGTCCCACTGCGGCGACCTAATTGGCGAGGTTAGAAGAGTTTGCCCTCGACTCATACTCGCAGCATGGTCGACACGAGGTCCTAGGAGGTCTTTGTAACTCTCTTTCATGCTCGAAAGTAGTCCCCGCGTACTCGAGGCCTCAGCTAGGCCGCGGCATATTTTTCAACATGCTGAAAAATGCCCACGAGTAAACAAATTCGCCATGGAAAAAAAATCGATTTTTTTTTTACTCGTAGGTTTAGTCGAAGTAGGTCGTAGTAGGTTGGCATGTTATTCGTAGGTAATTATGGGTAGTCGAATGTAATCGAATGTAGTTGTAGATAGTCTTCAACATAGTTGAAGGGAGGTCGAAGGAGATCGTCTTCATTCTCCACTATTTGGTGTCCAATTTTCCCGAAGCTAGTCGAAGCTGGTCTTCAACATATTCGAAGGAGGTTGAAGGAGGTCTTCAACGTGACACTTTTTCAAACTCTCCTAAACTCTTCTAAACTCGCCAATTAGGTCGCTGCAGTGGGACAGCCCCTTAACTCAATGACATTGCTGACTACACACTTGACAGTGAGATTATTCTACACTTCTGGCTTAAATAGGCCTTAGCTGTATGTGGGGTTGCCAACTATATCACTCCCAAACATGGGACAAAATGTAAAAATAAAGACAAATTCCCGATGGCAGTTCGTTGACCGACTCGGCCATGGCTGGGTGAATGATGAGTTTGCCCGGGTGCTGGACTGCACACAAAGCCCAGCCGGCGGGCCAGCTGAGGAGTTTTTGCCCGGGAACCATCGCGCGCAAAGTCCGGCAAGCCATCCAACTCATGGACCGATGATCGGCCATGAGAAGGAGGGGTGGTGGTGTCGGCGGTAAGCGAAGGTCCGATTGTCGGACAGCTGGTCGGGCTGCCGACTGACGGGGCCGCGGGTGTGGGGCTGCTGCTGCACTCCATGGGCTGCACTACTTCGGGACGGGTGAGGAGGGGCCGGGCGAGGCGCTCCGCCCCGACAGCTACCTCGACCCAAGTAGCAGCAGTCAAATACGAGTCAAGGGCGGTCCCATATGGAACAAACCAATTTAGCCCAATATACGTCATGTCCCGGCTAATAGGGGACAGTTGGCAACTCTAGCTGTATGGGTTTTGTGTCAGGATTTTTGGAGTCAGATCATGCTTGTTCAGAAGCAGGTGGTCGCATTCTCCTGTGAAAGCTCTGAAATAAGAACATAAGAAATGGGAGCAGGAGTAGGTCACCCAGCCCTTTGATCAATATCATGACTGATCTGCTACTGCAACAAATTCCAGTACTAACACCACATCCCTTGATCCTTTTAACATCTAGAAATCTATCATTCTCTGCTTTGAACATGCTTATTAACTGAGCTAGCAGAACCTCAGGCATGGAAAGTTCTGAAGGTATACTACCTTCTGAGTGAAGAGACTTTTCACTATCTGAGTCCTAAATGGTCTATCCCACATTCTACACTGGATTTGATGGCCTCAGTCAGGGCAAAAGCTCCTCCCGACATACAGCCGATACAAATTTTCAATTTCAGTAAATTAGAATGATATAAGGACTAATCAGGAAGAAATTTGAAACAGAGTAATTCAAGATCTCTGTTGTGTTTTCAAAATAGTTGTTACTCAAAAGGAATTTGGTACAGGTGCAATGGGTGTTTATATAAGAACCGCATCGTTGGAAAGAGTACAGGGAGGATTTACGAGGATGTTGCCAGGACTAGAGGGTCTGAGCTATAGGGAAAGGTTGAGTCGGCTGGGACTCTATTCCTTGGAGCGCAGGAAGATAACGGGTGATCTTATAGAGGTGTATAAAATCATGAGAGGAATAGATCGGGAGGATGCACAGAGTCGCTTGCCCAGAGTAGGTGAATTGTGGATCAGAACACACAGGTTTAATCTGAAGGGGAAAAGATTGAATAGGAATCTGAGGGGTAAAATCTTCACACAAAGGGGTGGTGGGTGAATGGAACAGGCTGCTGGAGGAGAGACTATCCCAATATTTAAGAAACTGTTAGACAGGTACATGGATAGGCAACTTTTGTAGGGATATGGACCAAACGCAGGCAGGTGGGATTAGTGTAGCTGGCACATGTTGGCCGGTGTGGGCAAGTTGGGTGGAAGGGCCTGTTTCCACATTGTATCACTCTATGACTCCATGACTCTATCTATTGTAATGTTAACACTAATATTATGCTAACTAATTCAGAGTGAACATTGTGTATCGTGTTCCCCTGAGTACGAACAATAATCATGAGCTAGACACCAAAGGAGAGGAATAATAATTGCTCCGTCACTTACTTCTCGTTTGTTATTTTTATTCTGGGATGATTGACAACCTACAAAGTAAGATTAAGGTTTTTCGCCAAGAGGCTTCATTCACAATTCTGTCTGAAGCCCGATCCATCCTTTGCCAATATTTGGCCAAGAATTTGAAACCCTTGAATCTCCATGTAAACAAGGGAAGCAAGGCAGGCAAATATATACAAACATCAGTGGGAAATTCATAAAAACAACATCAATTTTTGGACTGTGTGATGCACATGACTCTTGCATATCAATTAGCTGTTCCCAATGGAGTTTGTTTTAGATATAAAGGAGCTAGTGTGCATATTGTTCCTTGCTGTTGGTGTCTATGGTGCACCATCGTCCTATAAGAAGACAAGATTGCCTGTCCATCCATTAATCCATCACTGTAACTTTTTAATTTTAGAATTTTTTTTATGGAATGTAAATATAAATATTGACATGTAACTTTTTAGCGATGTTGGTGCACCATACCGATATGTACCATCACAAAACAAACATGGCCTGCCGTGGATACAATTTTAGTATTAGAATTAAACTCACATCTGAGACTTGATTTAATCTGTCGCCCTTCCCTCTGCATGTCCAACAGGGTATGGAGTCTCACCACGATTACTCTTCGAAACAGAGAAAGTGACTCGGTATTTCATTCTTTCAGAGAAAGTGTTCATCAACATTCTTCAGTGTCCCGTATGTTCTTTCCCTCCTGAGCAGGATTTATAACAAGGCAACCAGCTTGAACCCTTTGATTGCTTTCACCACCTCCCATAAGAATCCCAACCCTCGCTATAGCAGTAGTTTTAGCTATCTTCCTGTCCAGCCAGCATCATTATTAAAACAGATTATGTTCAATTTAGTTGCTGTGTTTCGTGCACCACAACATCTCAGTGACTACTCTATTGATCACATGCTCTTCGGGATATCTTAGAGTTACGAAAACAATGACCCATTTAGGGGCAACACGGTGGCACAGTGGTAGAGTTGCTGCCTTACAGTGCCAGAGATCCAGGTTCGATCCTGACAACGGGTGCTGTCTGTACAGAGTCTGTACGTTCTCCCCGTGACCACATGGACTTCCTCTGGTGCTGCGGTTTCCTTCCACACTCCAACGATGTACAGGTTTGTAGATTCATTGGCTTCATTAAAAAAATGTCCCTGGTGTGTCGGATCATGCTAGTGTATGGTGATAGCTGGTGGGCGCGGACTTGATGGGCCAAAAGGGCTGTTTCCGCGCTGTATCTCTAAATTAAACTAAACAAACTTGTAAATTGAAGCTGTTTTTGATTCCAACTAGCCAAGAGGTTACTAAACAGTAGCTGATGCATTTATTCAAGTAGTTGTTTCCTCGTGCGGTCAGTTAATGATGGTTGCAAAGCTTGGAATTGAGCCTGATCATAACTACTGGTGGCAAGCTCAGAACAATGACCCTGGCCATGGACTCTTGTATCTGCCGCTGGTCAATGGTCCTGCACTGTCTCTCGTCAGCTGCAGCAACACTCTCCAGCTATTTCACAACTTCCATTCAATCCTGAGTTCAATGATGTGGAATGCACTTTAATATCTGTAAATCATATGCACAACTCAAACATCAGAGAAGTACATGTAAACTTTCTACATGAATCAGAATTTGAAAACCCTTCCACAATGCCCCACACTGGATTGTGAGAATTGGCAGCAACAGTTTATTTTCCTTGAGTTGCAAACACCTTTAAAGTTCAGGCAAACTAAATTTATTTTACAAGTGAGGTCTGGCTGTGCTGAGTAAGATGTGATCCAAAGTCACCGGGCTGTGATGTTGACACTTGCACTCAGGAGTTGAGAAACGACCACATGGGTCCCGACTCGAAACATCACTTATCCATGTTCTCCAGAGATGCTCCTGACCCGCTGAGTTCCTCCAGCACTCGTGTGTGTTTATTTATAGAACACCACTTGCAGTTTCTTGTGACCACATTACAAAGTGTGACATGCACTTTGTGGTGGAATTCATTGTAGCCGTTGAACACTTCATTCCATTCCATTCCCTCTGAAAGTCTGGCGGTTTTGGAGAACCTGCTTTATGATCTTGCCTTAAGTCCCGTTCTTGCTTATATTCTGCCAGTTCCTGATGAAGACTTCTCTGTGAATTTTGCTCAGAGCTTTGCTCCATCTTGGAGACTGGTGCAATTTTGCAAAGCTAGCTATCCTGCATCCAACACTAATTCCATTGCCATTTAGCCAGAACTTTGTTAAAAATGAATCTTCTTGTCAAGTCTCACTGCGTTTTCTTAAATGCCCCTGAAAAAAATATTGTTTACAATTCCTCACCCAGTTTCACTGGCTCTTCCTTTCTGCCCCTGGAGGTCAATGATGTTCTTACCTTAGTTATGGGTCTGAAGACCATCTTAGGTGACCCAAAATCGACGAGTCAGCCAGCACAATAGCTGTGCGATTGAAAGGTTAGAAGCCAGATGCCATTATCATACCGATATAACTAATCTCATGATAATATATGCCGTTGCTGAGAAGCAATATACAGATGAGTAAAAAGATTGACCAAGGAGCACAGCTTCTCAGGTGAAATATTTGCAAAGCTGTTAAGTAGGTTTTTCTGGATTTTGCAGCAGTGATACAAACAGAATAGGGAGCCATGTGCCATACAAGTCCGGCCATTGAACAATGCAGTATCATCTCACTAAAGGACACCCAGCCACTTTAATTTGCCTCACAGCACCACAGGGACCCGCATTTGATCCTGACCTCATGTGCCATCTGTGTGGATTTTGCAATTTCTCCCTGGGAGATCCCTACGTGGGATTTTTCTGGGTGCTCCGGATTCCTCCTATATCCCAAATACGTGCAGGTTTGTAGTTTATTTGGCCCCTGTAAAGTTGTCCCTAGTTCATAAGGAATGGATGATAAAGTGGGATAGTATAAAATAGTCGGTCTGGTCTTGCTGGGCCAAAGAACTTGTTTCTATACTGTATCTCTAAATTAAACTAAAATAGCCTAAACTCAAGGGGAATTAATTTCAGAAATAAAATAATTCTTATGCTTGGCCTAAGTTGCTGAATTGGTTTCTTTCCATCAGTAATACATTTAAATCAGTCAGTTAAGAGATTGTTTCTGTGACTATGGCTTTAGTAGAGCCCAGAGTGACTAATGCACTCAGTATACCGACAGTTTGCTTCTTTGAGATTTTAGTCAGAGATCGT
Source organism: Leucoraja erinaceus (assembly GCF_028641065.1). Taxonomy (NCBI): domain Eukaryota; kingdom Metazoa; phylum Chordata; class Chondrichthyes; order Rajiformes; family Rajidae; genus Leucoraja; species Leucoraja erinaceus. Next base: position 9,970,562 of record NC_073410.1, on the reverse strand, counting down.
GTTTTAGCATTGCTGGTGAGATTTCTTTTTTTTTTTTTTTTTTTTTCGAGCTTTAAAAAAGATAGAAATAAAAGAGGTAAGGAAAGTGAGCAAGAATCGTGAAGGTGCAGGAAAGTGTTGGGAAAAGAAAGCCCCTTAGGGAGGAAGTTAGAGAAGGAAGTAAAGCAAGGAAACAAGACCCTAGAAAGAAAAGAAAAAAAAGGAAAAACAATCGCTCTATTGTAACACAAAACTCGCAAAAAAGGATATACCAACCATATATATATATTTTTTTAATTTATTTTATACCCCCCGTTACCAGATCCTGGTACCATTTATATTTTAAATTACTATTGCACCTTATGCTTGTAATAGCTCCATAAATGCAGACCACGTCTTTTGGAAGTGGTCTGCTTTGCCTGCTAGGAGGAGTCTCATCTCTTCCAAGTGTAGTGTTTTGAACATGTTTGAAATCCACATTTTTATTGTTGGTAATGGAGCAATTTTCCAAAATTTGAGTATAAGCTTTTTTCCCATTATTAGCCCGTAATTAAGTAAGTTCTTTTGAAACACATTTAATTCGGGGTTACCTTCTGATATTCCAAAAATGTTCCATTCTGCTTTTGGTACAAGTTTTATTTTAAATGATTTTGTGAGGATTTCAAATATTTAGTTCCAACATTTTTGGATTTTTATACAAAAAAACAAAAGACTGCTCTATGGTAGCTTCTTGTGACTAACATTTATCACAAATGGGTGAGACATTGGGGAAAAGTTTATTTATTTTAGTTTTGGAATAATATAGTCTATGTAATGTTTTATATTGAATTAGAGTATGTCGTACGTTGATCGAGCATTTATGCACATATAGTAAGTGTTTATCCCAGCTCTCTTTTGAAATTTTTATAGCTAGTTCTTGTTCCCAGTCTCTTCTAATACGATCAGTTGTAGGTATTTCTATATTTAAAATAATGGTGTAGAAGTATGATATTAGATTTGCTGATTCAGCCTTTGTCTTCATGGCTTCATCCAATAAGTCTGGGGACTTGTTATGATAGTCTTTTGTGCATTTTTTCAGATAGTCACGGATTTGAAGATATTTAAAATATTGATTATTTTTCAAATTATATTTCAGTTGTAATTGTTGAAATGATAATAATTTTCCTAATTCAGACAAGTCTCCGAGCATTTTGATTCCCATTCTTTCCCATTGTGTAAATGATTTATCTATAATTGAAGGTTTAAACGACGGGTTATTGACTATTGGCATTAAAAGAGAGATTTCTTAATTTTAGATTCTGTTTTATTTGTTTCCAAGTTCTAATTGTACTATGTATCATTGGATTTTTATTATAATTTTTGTTATTCAGATTCATTGGTGAGAGGAGAGTCGCTCCTGTATTACACGGAGAGCAGTCCTCTCTCTCCATTACAATCCAGTCCACCTGCTGGGCAGAATTGTCCAGCAGGTGAATCATATTTTTAATATTTACTGCCCAATTATAGTACATAAAATTAGGGAGCGCTAGACCACCCATCTCTTTTGGTTTACTAAGGTGTGCTCTTTGTATTCTGTGGGATTTATAATCCCATATAAAATTTGTAATGTCTGAGTAGTTTTTTGAAAAACTTTTTTGGAAGATATATTGGAATTGATTGAAATAAATATAGGATTTGTGGTAAAAAGATAATTTTTATAGCATTTATTCGACCTATTAAAGACATCGGGAGCGTTTTCCAGAATTTGATTAGATTATTTAGTTTCTTAAGTAAGGGACTATAATTGGCGTTAAACATAGCGTGATAGTTTCTAGTGATTTCAATTCCTAAATATTTAAATTTTTCTGTGGCTATTTTAAAGGGGAATTTCAAGAGATGTGTTGAGTCTTTCGGTTTTATCGACATAATTTCACTTTTGTTTCAGTTTATTCTATATCCTGAGAAAGATCTAAAGTCCTCAATTAGATTTAATATGTTTGGTATACTGATTTGGGGTTTTGTGATTATACAGTAATACATCGTCTGCATATAAGGATATTTTGTTATTTGAATATTTTGTATTATAACCGTAAATATCCGGGTATGTTCTAATTTTTTCAGCTAAAGGTTCAATTACCAGAGCGAATAACAGCGGTGATAATGAACATCCTTGGCTATTGCCCCTTGTTAATTGGAATTTCGTAGATAGTATATTATTAGTTAATATTCTAGCCGTGGGTTTGTTATATAATAATTTTATCCTTGCGATGAAGTTCTCTCCCATTTGAAATTTTTGCAATACTTTAATCGTATAATCCAATTCTACTTGATCAAACGGTTTTTTTCAGCGTCCAATCTGGTGAGATTTCTGCTCGATTGCTGGACTGTGACACAAACACAGTTTATGCAAAAAAAAATATTATTTCGCATTGACTCAGGAAGTCATCGTTCCTGACACAGTTCCTGAATGCCCCCATCCTACCCACTGTCTGGGGATGAATTGGTCACTTTTGTGTTGCACCTCAAGCTGAACAGTAGCCTCCAAAACAAGGTACACATGTGGAACAATAACATTCTAGTAGTCTGTCACTCCTGCTCATCCGGCAACTAACATCCTTTAATTCAGAATATGAGCCACAGATCCAGTTGGGGGAAGGAGGTTTTGTTTTTAGTTTAGTTTAGAGATACAGCACGAAAACAAGCCTTTCGGCCACCGAGTCCGCACTGACCAGTGATCCCCGCACACTAACGCTACCCTATACGCACTAGACACAATTTTACATTTATACCAAGCCAATTAACTTCCAAACCTCTACACCTTTGGAGTGTGGGCGGAAACCGAAGATCTCGTAGAAAACCCACGCGGGTCACAGGGAAAACGTACAAACTCCGTACAGACAAGCACCCGTGGTTAGGATCAAACCCAGGTCTCTGGCGCTGTAAGGTAGTAGCTCTACCGGCCTGCATGAGGGGGGGGTTTGGAGTACAGCCAGGACCAAGGTACCATCGCAGGGGTTACATACAGCTACTTTTATAATGTTTAAGAAACAGTTACTGTACATGGGGATATGGATAGGACAGGTTTAGAGGGGAACGTTATAAGACCTCTGCACTCATCACACCTGCTCAGTTCTCCTGTGTGGCCACCACATTGAGATTGATCAAACAATGTAAACTTTTAGATTGTATGATACATACATTAAACTTGAAGCTGAAATACCATGATTAATTAAAAATGTAAAAATAAGTGCTTATCATTTAAAAATGTCCATTTGAGGAAGTTAAGGGCCTGTCCCAATTACCCAACCTTATAGGCAACTGCCGGTGCCCAACATAGGTTGCGGCATTTCGCCAGGGGTCACCTGTATGGTCGTGAGAGGTCGCCTGGTCACCCAAAGAGTCATAGCGTCTTTCTGGTCGCCACTGAATTTTCAACATTTTGAAAATTTTCGGCGACCTATGACGGGTGCCGGCAGTCGCCAAAAAGGTCATGTAAGTGGGACAGGCCCTTTAGAGTCCACACACACATTCAGTCTGAGGTTTCCTGGAGTAAGAAGAGGTTCTACAGTGATGCAAATCTTTTCCTTTAATATGATTGTTTTATGTTTAGTTATTTAGGTTATTTAGTCTATCGTCACGTGTACCGAGGTACAGTGAAAAGCTTTTGTTGTGTGCTTTCCAGTCAGCAGAAAAACAATACATGATTACACTCGAGCCATTTACATTGTATAGATACATGATAAGGGAATATCGCTGAGTGCAAGGTAAAGCCAGCAAAGCCCGGTCAAGGATAGTCCGAGGGTCACCAAAGAGGTAGATAGTAGTTCAGCACTGCTCTCTGGCTGTGTTAGGATGATTCATTTGCCTGATAACAGCTGGGAAGAAACTGTCAATGAATCTGGTGGTGTGCGTTTTCACACTTCTATACCTTTTGCCCGATGGGAGAGGGAAGAAGAGGGAGTGGGCAGGGTGCGACTTATCCTTGATTGTGCTGCTGGCCTTGCCGAGGCAGCATGAGGCGTAAATGGATATATAACTATTTATATTCAGCTGGTTGATCACAACTAAGGAATAAGCAATGTCTATGGACTTTGAGAATATATTGGTTCATGCATCAATCAAATAATGAAAACATCTTTCTCTCTGTGGTTCTTTGGTTTGAGTTTAGATTGAGAATCAATGCAGTTGATGGATTTGAGTCTGACACAGTTTAGACTCACAATCTTTATTGAGGATCCTTGTCAATCATTCAGTTGTCTCACAAAAGCAAATCTGGGAATAGAAGATCTAATAAAGGATTTGACATCTCTCCTCTGCCTTGCTCACAGAAAACTAGCACTGATTCATTTATTGATTGTTTCTTTTTTATCTTTTCATCTCCGCAGCTGGCTGTTTGGGATCCAGTGACGGGACTGAACGGGAGTCTCCAGGAACGACGCTTAGAAAGTGACATGCAGGGAGTCGTCCTGAAAGTGGTCACCATTCTGGTAAACAGAGATCTCCACATTTGTGTGATCAACTACTTAAAGAGTTCCAAGCCAGGTCCACTGCCCCATGGGATCCATCTGTCACACCAATCCTACTCCACAACTCAAGTACCGTATTCCATCACTCTCAATAACCCCATCAATCTTGTCATCCCCATCTCTCTCTTTGTTCAAGTCCATCATTCCCATCGCTTGAGCTCTCGGTCACGTTCCAGTGACTTGACAAGTTTAGTTTACTTTAGAGATACAGCGCGAAACAGACCCTTCGGCCCAGCGAGACCGCGCCGACCAGCGATCCCCGCACATTAACACTATCCTACACACACACACACGTACACCAAGCCAATTAACCAACAAACCTGTACGTCTGAAATGTGGGAGGAAACCGAAACTCCAAAGACGTGCAGGTGTGAATGCTAATTAACTTGGTATAAATGTAAATTGTCCTTAGTGTGTGTAGGATAGTATTAATGTGCGGGGATCGCTAGTCGGTGCGGACTCGGTGGGCCAAAGGGTCTGTTTCCACGCTGTATCACTAAACGAAACAAATTTTTTTTTAAATCGCGGAAAAAACCCACGCAGGTCACGGGGAGAACGTACAAACTCCGTAGAGACAGCACCCGTAGTTGGGATCGAACCTGGGTCTCCAGTGCTGCAAGCTCTGTAAGGCAACAACTCTACCGCTGCGCCACCTTGCCACCAAGACGTCACTGCATCACAATTCGCTGCAATATCATGTTGCCTCATATCCCTATCTTTCATGTTGATCTGTCAACCATGTTCCCTTACCTCTGGAGCCCCACCTTGCTCACCTCCACCTCCACCTCCAACTAGCAACCTTCAAAGGCTTGTTAAAACATCTCCTCAGGTCCTTTATGGTTTTTAATCTACGCTTTCTCAGAATATACCTTTTTCCTCAAGGAGGTTGAAAGAAATGGAATTTTTGCCTCATAGTGTATGTGCTTGAGCTGTCTTTCAGATCCAGCACTTTGGATATTTATCAAGGACCTACAAATGGCTCAATATTCTTGGTTTAACTTTATTTTTATCTCCATAACTCCTTAAAACCATTTCAGAAACTGATTAATGTCAATCAAGGGGATAGCTAGGATATTAATGATCATGAAAATAATTTTAAAACTGCTGATGTTGCAAATCTAAAGACAGGAGACACTCGGAATACTTAGCAGGTCTGGCTGTGTCGGTGGGAAATGATAAATGGTCTTTGAGTGGAAAAGTCAACCCTATCTTTTCTCACAGATACATAGAACAGCACAGCATGGAACAGGCCCACAACGTCTATAATAAGTCTATAATATCCCAAGATAAACTAATCTGCTCTGACTGTACAATATACATACCCCTCCATTACCAGTATTTCAATGTGCCTATCCAAAAGCCTCTTCAATGCAAAATGCCACTATCTTCACTACCCCCAGCAACATGTTCCAGGCACCCACCATTCTCTGTATAATGACGCCACCTCACCTGCTGAGTATATCCAGTAGGTTCTGTTTTCACTTTAAAATCAGGTTTATATTCATACACATCAGTGGGGATTTGCTTCATGTTCCAGTCATTATTAACTCATTGGCACAACATATATTTTTTTCCAAAAGCAATACACCAATCCAATAAAATAACCAAGGCCGAAACAAGATGTAAATCAATAATATATTGTATTGATGTTGGCCGTGAATGACCTGACTTATAGAGTGAGGAAGATTAGACTTCTTGTGAAACATCAGTTGGGCCCCAGGTGTAGCTCTTTCCTAGTTTGAAGGTGTTAATGCTTAATGCTGCCTGTATGCTCCTCAACCTTGCGTGTGTGTGTGTCTGTGTGTGTGCGTGCATGTGTGCGTGCGTGTTTGTCTGTGTGTCTGTGTGTGTGTGCATGCTTGTGTGCGTGTGTGTTTGTGTCCTTGTCTGTGTGTGTGCGTGTGCATGTGTGCATATGTCTGTGTGTGCGTGCATGTGTGTGTGTGTGTGTGTGTGTGTGTGTGCGTGTGTGCGTGCGTGTGTGTGTGTGTGTGTGTGTGTGTGCGTGTGTGCGCGCGTGCGTACGTGTGTGTGTGTGTGTGTGTGTGTGTGCGCATGTGTGTGTGTGTGTGCATGTGTGTGTGTGTGTGTACCCACAGGAGGAACCCTTTGTCATGGTCGCTGAAAACATCTTGGGACAACCAAAACGCTACAAAGGGTTTTCCATTGATGTCCTGGATGCCCTCGCAAAGAATCTTGGATTTAAGTATGAGATCTATCAAGCCACGGACCAGAAATATGGTAGCCAACTTCCTAATGGGACCTGGAATGGAATGATCGGTGAACTCATTAACAAGGTAAGCACTCCTTTATCAACTCCTCTTTAATTTAATAATTGAATTTTACTGTTAATTTTCATTGTGGTTTGAGAATTTGATGAAACTCATGGACAACTAGGTTTACCATGCTGATATGGGCAAATTATCTGGTCTGGGTCTGATCTAATGCATATGGTATGCTTGCTTTCACAAGGTGGGACATTGAGTATAAGAGTCAGGAAGTTATGATACAGCGTTATAGGGCTTTGGTTTGGCTGCATTTGGAGTATTGTGTACAGTTCTGGCCGCCCCATTACAAGAAGGATGTGAAGGCTTTGAAAAGGGTGCAGAGGAGGTTTTCCACAATGATGCCTGGATTTGGCGGCATTAGCTACAGGGAGAGGTTAGACAGACTAATGTTGCTTTCCGTTGAATGCCAGAGGATGTGGGAAGACCTGATAGAAGTATATAAAATTATAAGAGGCATAAATAGAGTTGACAGTCAGAATCTATTTTCCAGAAGAATCAAATAGGTCATAGTTTAAGGCGAGAGGGGCAAAGTTTAAAGGAGATGTGTGGGGGAGGTCATTTACACAGAGGGTGGTGGGTGTCAGGAACAAGTTGCCAGGGGTGGTGGTTGAAGCAGATACGTTAATGGCATTTATGAGACTTTTGGATAGGCATATGGATATGCGGGGAATGGGGGTGGATATGGGTTATATGCAGATAGATAAGTGATGGTCTTGGCAAAATATTCAGCACAGACATTGTGGGCCTTAGAGCCTGTTGTTGTACTGTACTCTTCTATATTCTAGATACTAGTGCTGCATGATTGGAGTAAAACAGGGTGTGGAGTCAGAAAGCAAGATGTATGACGATACAAACATGAACGATAGGGTTGAGCTCCAAAGATCATAGCAACAGATGGTCGCTCCTTGACTGAACGGAACGTGGGCTGGCCCGTGACCAAAGTGTTGGAACATGACCAAAAATGGGCCTGCACCAGTTAGTGGCAGGGAACACACATTGCTGGAGTAACTCTAGTGATCAGGCAGCATGTCTGGCAAACATAGATGGGCGACGTTTCAGTTCGGGACGTTTCGTCAGCACATAACAGCATCGGTTCCAGAGAATCACCACACAAAATTAAAGAAAGATTCTAGCAACGGGGTAAAAAAAGGTAACAAATAGGTTTAGGGCTCAAAGGTTGCACACCTGGGCAGCTTGACTTTGGGGAATTGGAAATAGTGTGTAAACCGTTATAATCCAACCCAAAAGAAAGGTGTGTGTGTGTGTGCATGAGTTTAAATGAAGGCGAGCTGCAGTTCCCTGTGTCATTATTACTGTCCATCAAGCGGTTACCATCTTAGATACGGAGAGTGCTATGTGCTTGAGGTGAAGATAACAAAAGCGCAGTGGCAACGCATATGGACTGATGTAGTGCAAAGAAGCAATACCAGGGGAATGGGGTGCTTGGGAAGGTCGTGCTGAGAAGGCCCAGAGCTGTCAGAGGAGCAGTGCATAGAAAGAAAGCAATCTTGTTAGACAGGCATTACTGCACAATTTTAGTTTAGCTTAGTTTAGAGATACAGCATGGAAACAGGCCCCTCGGCCCACCGAGTCCGCACCGACTAGCGATCCCCGCACATTAACACTATCCTACATACGAGGGACAATTTCACATTGACAGACAAAATGCTGGAGAAACTCAGCGGGTGCGGCAGCACCTATGGAGCGAAGGAAATAGGCAACGTTTCGGCCCGAAACGTTACCTATTTCCTTCGCTCCATAGATGCTGCCCCACCCGCTGAGTTTCTCCAGCATTTTGTCTACCTTCGATTCTGCAGAATCTGCAGTTCCTTCTTGAACAAATTTCACATTGATAGCAAGCCAATTAACCTACAATCCTGTATATCTTTGGAGTGTGGGAGGAAACCGGAGATCCTGGAGAAAATCCATGCAGGTCGCGGGGAGAACGTACAACCTCCGTACAGACAGCATCCGTAGCCAGGATTGAACCCGGTTCCTTGGCCTTGGCGCTGCCCCCCTATTCAATAATACGGAAGTGCTGACCCTCAGGATAGATAAAAAAACATTCTTTCAGATCTTCTGTCACATGTTATTAGCAGAGCTGTGGAGAATCACAGCCATAGATTGCTGCCCTTTACCATCAGAAGAAGTAATGAAGATTTATCTGTGATTTCCCCATGCATGAGCTGATGGCCACACAGTTGTCCAATTGACATCAGTCCTGGAAACAGCAACGCTATCCTGCATCCCTGTCTGCAGTTGACTGTGACATTAAACAGAGGTCCAAAGTCAGGCACAGAGCAAGGGCAGGAGAGTTGAACATTTTCTTGACAATAAATTAACTGGAGTACTCCCCTTCAACGGAGATCCTCTCAAAATGGAGTGGTGTTTATTTAGTAGAAATGGTAGAACAACATTAATCTCTGTCTCCATGAGTCGGAGTCATTTAGTGATGGGAAGGAGAACAGGTTATGGTTACCTGCATGGAATCATGGAAGAGTATTTCAGGATGCTTCGTGTCATTGGGTGGTGGGACTAGTTCTGCTGCAGCTTTCTCAGCGTTCTATTGCTTCTTAAGAGTTAGAAGGACAGAAGAGCTCGATGCATCACGGCTACAGTATAATTCGTCAGTTTAAAGGTGAATGTCAAAGTCAGCAGGCAACAGTTTACAGTTAAAGAAGAATGTTGAAAGGAGCTGGTTTATACCGAAGATAGACGCAAATGCTGGAGTAACTTAGCAGGTCAGGCATCATCTCTGGCAACATCTATTTAAAGAAGAGACTGGCCGTTTGCATTTTTCTCAATTTTTCATTTATTTCCACGTACTCTTTGGAAAAAGTGTTTGCAGCTTTTCTTGTTCCTCTCCCCTATACATTGCATTATTGATGACTCCAGTCACAGAAGGATGGCAGAAACCCCTGCTGATCCCTCTCTGGAAACCATCAACTGATATGGTCCAAGAATGGTCTGACTCCCATTTTAATGGAGAAACTGGGACTCGTACCTCAGACAGCAGAGATGCCACAGGCCTTTTGTCCAGAAGCCTCCGTCAACAGAGAAAATGTCCCAGAAGGAACTGCAGATGCTGGAAAAGTAGACAAGAATGCTGGAGAAACTCAGCGGGTGCGGCAGCATCTATGGAGCAAAGGAAATAGGCAACGTTTCGGGCCGAAACCCTTCTTCAGAGAATATGTCCCGTCAGAATGCCCCGTCATGGCCAAATGTTGGAGATGAGAAATTGGAATCAGTGTGACAACTGTCACTGTTCGTTCTGAAATCCATGTGCGATTAATTATCATTGAATAATTTCTCTTAATGGAGCAGGGGGAAGAATTTCATATTAACACGTTAAGCATTCATACCCCTAATGTTTGACGTTAAATTGAAGGCTGCAGCCCATTATAACATGATTTTGTTCATCAAATTACTTGAAACTAATCCGTGGCCATCCTCTAATTACCAGCTCTCTGGAGTTTCAAATGTCACACGGTTAATGAGCCAACGCAAAGAGATTTTCACAATACCATTGTGAAATATTGGAGAATGTTTCATGCAACTTAAAACGGGCTTGTGGAGTATGAATATGGTAATCAGTAACAGGCCTGGGATGTAACCAAGACAATTCTTTCTCATGATAGAGTCGCCGAGCAAATCCATGTAGGTAACACTAATTGGTGGGGGGAAAAGCCTGCATTTCGGTGCAACTTTAATGTAAAAAAAAGTTCTAAAGCATTGTGCAGGAGCATTGTCAGATACAACTTAGAAACACGTATGCAAATAGCAAGATCAACAAATATAATCTGGGTTAAAGAGGTAGTACTGCAGATAGTGTTTCAAGAGTCCAGTCAAGAGTGTTTGATTATCATATGTGGCAACATTTCAATTTTTATTTGCCAAAGCCTAACAAGGTTGTAAATGGGAAATTGGGAAATGATCTAAAAAAATAATTAGTATTTAACCGTAATACTAGGGCAACAAAAATCAAAGTAGTACTGCAACCCAAGACACGTTGCACTGCATGATGAGGAGGATTTGCTTTAGTCAGGGGCCGATGAATCTGTGGAATTCATTGCCACAGACGGCTGTGGAGGCCAAGCCAATGGATATTTTTAAAGCGGGGATTGACAGATTCTTCATTAGTAAAGGAGTCAGGGGTTATGGGGAGAAGGCAGGAGAATGGGGTTGAGAGGGAAAGATAGATCAGCCATGATTGAATGGCGGAGTAGACTTGATGGGTCGAACAGCCTATTTCTACTCCTAGATTAAATGAACATGAATTTGCATTGAAGTTCACAGTTGCTGAGGTTAGTGTTGTGGAGTGTTCAAAGCCTGATGGTTGCCGGGAAGAAGCTATTATTTAACCCTTCCCACATGTGAGAAACTACCCTTCCCCCAAGGTTCAAGTTTCTCTTTTGCTCCTGCACCTTCTTCTCAGTAGTAGGAATGAAATCAGATGGCCGGGATTCTGTGAGTCTTTGATGATATTGGTTGGGAAGAAGAGAGAGGTGATGTTGAAGGAGAGAATTAGAAGCTCACATGTTCAGTAGAATTGGGCCATTCAGCCCATCCAGTCTACTCCGCCATTCAATCATGGCTGATCTCTGCCCCCAAATCCCATTTTCCTGCCTTCTCCCCATACCTCTTGACACCCTTCTAATCAAGAATTTGTCTATCTTTGCCTTAAAAATATCCACTGATGGCCTTCACATCCCTCTGTGGCAATGAGCTCCACAGATTAACTACCCTCTGACTAAGTTCCTCCTGATCTCCTTTTCAACATAACACCCTTTAATTCTGAGGCTGTGACCTCTGGTCCCAGACTCTCCCACCAGTGGAAACATCATTTCCACATCCACTCCATGCCTTTCATTATTCTGTTGGTTTCAATGAGGTCCTCCTCAACTGTCTAAACTCCAGCGATTAGAGGCCCAGTGATGTCAAGTGCTCATCATATGCTAACCCACTCATTCCTGGGATCATTCTTAAAAGCCTCCTCTGGACCCTCTCCAAATCCAGCACACCCTTCCCCAGATATGGGGCCCAGAATTGCTCACAGTACTCCAAATGCGGCCTGAACAGCGCCTTATAGATTCTCAGCATTAATCAGCCTGGCACCTTGGCAATGGATGACATGACTGCCAATGAAGTAGCAATTATTACCAAGGATAATGCAGGACCTGGTCATTGAGTAGGAGTCAAGTCAAGAGTGTTTTATTGTCATATGTCCCAGATAGATTGATGAAATTCTTACTTGCCAATAAACCCGAATGAACCAGAAGACAAGGACTTACACAATTTAAGAGGGAGAGAAGCAGTGAGGCCAGGGAGAGAGTTAAAAACAAGGGGAAGAAATTCAGACCATTACAAAGGGCAAGTTCCTACTGCTTCCAAATTAAAAGTGGCAGAAGTATAATTGTATCAAAGTGGATTTATGCTTTCATTACAAGTGACTGCAAAACCATTATTTAATTAATAGTATCAGGCAGGTGAAATTTAATTCACAATGATAAAGCTTGAATGCTTTCCAATTACTTTATCAAAATGACTGGTTTTAGATCTCGTCAGCATTTGTTTATTTAATTACATGCTTTCTTATGTGCCAGGCAGTTTGATGTTATTTGCCTCTCCCAGTGGCACCATCATCAGCATTTATTCCAGATATTCCTTTATTCCCAGATTGATGTTGGCAGGTACGTCCTTGGCTTAAACAATTCTAGGCTTAGAGACAAGCATCACACACGCAGCGTAGGTGGGTCCATGAATGTACCAGAGTATCAATGGACATCAGTGCAAGGACATAATCCAGGAGCAGTGTCAGAGCACTCTTCAGGAGAGTTTTATTCCTTCATTTATACCAGTCACAAAACTATCCATGAGATTACTGCAGATACAAGAAACTGCAGATCCGGTTTACTAGAAAGGACACAAAAAATAAAGAGTTTCTATGTTTCTGTGACTCAAAATGCTGGAGTGACTCAATGGGTCAGACAGCATCCCTGGTGAACATTAATAGATGATGTTTCAGGTCGGGACCGTTCTTTAAACTGATTGTGATGTGCGGGGGGGAGAAAGTTAGATGGAGGAAGGGAAAGACAGAGCTTGACAGGTAACAGGTGAACACAGGCAGGGGGGAGGGGGGGGGGGGGGGGGGGGGGGGGGGGGGGGGGGGGGGGGTGGGGGGGGGGGGTTGATAGGCAGATGATTGGACACAAAGGCTAGAAATGAAATTACAGAAAGTGTGAGACAAATGGATTGAAGAACTGTGAAAGGTTGAGAGCAAAGAGGAGGGGAGAGATGGATACAAGTCCATGCAGGGCCCAGGGGAGGCGAGGGTATGGGGGGGAGAAAGGGGTGTTTTGTGGGGGAGGGGTGTTTTGTTAGAGGCTACCTAAAATAGGAGATTTGAATTTAATGAGATTATTGTGTTACAATCACTGCAAATCAAATTGTACATCAGTTTTGAAATGATATATATCTATCCACTGTGAAGGGACATAATAAAGTCTGGTGGCTGCTCATTCAGTCAGGAATATGAGCTGAAATTTCAACCATTGGGAATTTGGCTCACTATTTTTACCACAGATTATGTGCTCTAATCTGAGTGAGGTTTGAACTGCAAACTTTGGACGAGGTGAGTGAACCATGTGGAACTGTATAACATAAAGATAAAGACGTCAGCAATGATTGAATGGCGGAGTCGACTTGATGGGTCAATTTCTTGATGGGCCTAATCCTTCTCCTATCACGTATGAATTTATGAAGACATTGCAGGCTGAGCTGATTGGCAAGGTAATTGAGAAAAGGTCCTTTTCTTCAATGAGAAATTCAGACCATCAATGAACTTGAACAAACAAGCTAATTCCCGGAAATACTACTGGAAATGGGCTGCTAAAGTCCTGATATCAGGATGATAACTTTGCCTGTCTTCTTGTCCACAGAAAGCAGACATAGCAGTCTCAGCAGTAACCATCACTCCGGAGAGAGAGAGTGTTGTGGACTTCAGCAAGCGCTACATGGATTATTCAATTGGCATCCTCGTGAAGAAGCCGGAAGAAAAGATCAACATCTTCTCAGTCTTTGCCCCCTTTGACCTCGCAGTGTGGGCCTGCATTGCCGCTGCTATCCCGCTGGTGGGGGTCCTGATCTTTGTGCTCAATCGGGTGCAGTTGGTCCGAACGCAGACTCCAACGCACTCTCAGAGTCCGGCCTCCACCTTCAGCACTCTGCACACCGCCATCTGGCTGGTCTACGGAGCATTTGTTCAGCAAGGTAACTATCGAACCTCTGCTCACAGTGTTGACTGGGAAATGGTGCGTGAATGTAGTGAATCCAATGGCCCATGAGCGAACACACCAGGAACCAGTTTGTGTGCGTGGGGGAGAAGTAAGAATTGCAGAGCAAGGCAACCTGGGGGAGGGATGTCAAGAGGAAAGATGGTTGTGAATGGATGGAATTCCTCTACCTTTGAGAGCTGTAGATGCTGTTTTAGGCAGATACAGCAATGAAAGTAAGAACATTCCAGGTGTTAGAATCAGACAGTAACGGGTTGAGATGCAATCCTGATCTAATTAAATGGCCAAATGGGTGTGAGGAGCCAACTGTCTTCATCCAGTTCCATTTCCTTATGTTCCAATGCATGGGAACAAGGAGTGAAAAACATTTTTTTTAAAGGAACTGTTTGATAATTAAGCATAATGCTTTATTAATTTAACATGCATAGTACAGCTACCCAAGGCCAACTTGGAGAACACATTGAAGATTAATGGATAAGCCTGTAAATTAAACGAAGACCCTTACACCACAGGAATAATAGACAACCAGAAGTGTATTTTGTACAAAGAAGTTTGCATTAGTTCGAGAGCCAAGAGTTGTGTTCCTGGCTACACTCCATCAAGTATTCCCCAATTCCCAGTAACATCAGCAGTAAGTGGCAAGTACCAATGTTGGCACAATGCCATTGCAGTCCACTAAGTTCACATCAGGCCGGTTACCAAGTAATACAGTGTTGTCCCAAGGCATCGAACATTCTGCAGTCTGCTCTCTCAACTCCTGATTATTTTATGGAGAATGCAAGGTATGAGTTTGGGAGCTGACTGCTACTTTCAGATCCTCGCTCACACAAAACACATCTTTTATTTAAGACTTTTGGAACAATGAGAAGCAGTTTTATTTTCAGATATGTATGCAGTGCCGTGAGAATCTTAATCCCGCCTTTGAACACTGAGCTCTCCCCTGCAGCTATGGAGAAATCGGGAGCCAGGTACAAAGGCACAAAAGTGTCACAGTGCTGTTAGCAGCAGCATTAAGAAGTACCATCCAAGTGTAGTTTGTTCATGTTGACCAGTGTGGGCAGATTGGGCCAAAGGGCCTGTTTCCACCCTGTATCACTCTGTGACTCTTTGACTCAATAGAGTGTGGAAACAGGCCCTTTGGCCCAATCTGCCCACACTGGCCAACATGTTCAATCTACACTAGTCCCATCTGCCTGCGTTTGGTCCATATCCCCCCAAACTTGTCCCATCCATGTACCTGTCTAACTGTTTATATGTTGGGATAGTCCCAGCCTCAACTACCTCCTCTGGCAGCTTGTTCCATACACCCTTTGTGTGAAAAAGTTACCCCTCAGATTCCTATTAAATCTTTTCCCCTTCACCTTGAAAACTGAAGATAAACTGAGCTCATCACCTTTAACATTGACCTTTGCACTTTATTGATATTCAAAAAGAAAGATACAAAACAGCGGGTTGCTAATTGCCTAGTGTCCACATCACCTTGTCTTCTGTTGTCTGTACAACAGGTTAGTTAGGTTGACTTTATTGATTAATGTTTCGATGGGATTCTGATCTCAAATAGAGAAAACCAGATCCCCTCTGGCGAATGGTTCAATAACCAGAGGCCAGATATTGAAAATCATTGACAAAAGAACTAAAGGAGGTCAAGAAAGCATCTTCCCCCTTAAAAAGTTGAGACGCTCTCCTTGAGAAGATGGTGAAAACTGATCTATCAGTATTTTTCAAAGAGAATTGGAATTGTGACCTTTGCCACAATGCGGTGAGGAGACAGTTTTTTCTATCAGGCATCACCCAGACAACAGTGATGGTATATCTAATGCATCAATAACAAACTATTTCCATGGCTAAAAAAGCCTTTTCCATGAAACTCGTGTTATAAATGCATTTGTATAAGTATTTTTTACTTTGTAGGCTAAATTTAATTGTAGCCAGGGAGTTAATCTGTGCTCCAATGAATTCTAGGTTATTCAATTACCCAACGTTGAAAGTCTCATTGATCAGAGCAGGTGGAGGATTGAGAACTGTACAAATTCACGATCCCAAGACAGGGACAGGGAGAAGCCAACTCTAATTTACATTAATGCATCTTATTAACATAATAGAAGTCATTTTTGCACAAAGCGAATCTGCCAGACTTTGAATTGTAAAGATAAGTCAATTTTGTAATTATCCTAATTGGTAGATGTAAATTAGTGATAATGTTGCTAATGTATCTAATTTGTGTATTGTGACTGTAGCTACAGTTTTCACAGAAGGAAAGAATGATTTCTTTAAATTATTCAGAAAACTTAAATCTGTATCTAATTTCCAATGTGTAATCTCTCAATTTCATGATAGTTCTGCAGTATCCACAAAATGGAATTTCCTTTGAATTAAATAAAGTTTAATAGAATAAATACCGGTGTATAGCTGGGCTGCCATTCTGTACTCTATGCACTACTAGTGGGTGATTTTTGTATATGTCGCTGGTACACTATACTGGCACACACTGCTGGAGTATGATTCGGTGTACAATGTTGGTGCACACACGCTGCTCATATACTATCATGGTAACTCTTTGGTTTAGTTTAGTTTTGTTTTAGTTCAGAAATAAAGTGAGGAAACAGGCCCTTCGGCCCACCGATTTCGCACTGACCACCAATCCCCGCACACTAATACTATCTTGCCTACTAGGGACAATTTACACTTTTATCGAAGACGATTAGCCTACAAACCTGTACGTCTTTGGAGTGTGGGAGGAAACCGGACTACCCAGAGAAAACCCACGCAGATCACAGGAGAAAGTACAAACTGCGTACAGACAGTACCCATAGTCAGGATCAAACCCGGGTCCCTGGTGCTGTAAGGCAACAACCCAAGCGCTGCACCACCGTTGTTGTGTGACTCTGATACACCCTATTGGTATTAGTACACTGCTGGCTCACAACTGCTTCACACTCCTAGTGAACATTGTTGTCACAATAATCTGGTTCATAATACAGGTGGACAATAATATGTAGGAAGGTACTGCAAATGCTGGTTTAAACCGAAGATAGACACAAAACGTTGGAGTAACTCAGTGGGTTGGACAGCATATCTGGAGAAAAGGAATAGGTGATGTTTCAGGGTGAGACCCTTCTTCAGTCTGAGAGACAGGGGAGAGGTAGACCAAGAGATAAGGAAGTTTAAGGTGTGAAAACGAGATATCAAAGGGGATGTCGATCAAGGAAAATGTAGAATAGATTATTGTTAGCTAGGAGAAGGTGACAATGAAGCAAACAGAGATAACATTTAATCAGGGGGACAGTCAGGCTGGTGGGAGAACTAGGAAAGAGGAGGAATGGAGAGAGAGGGAAAGCGGAATGGGGATAGAAGTCAATGTTCACACTGCTGGGGTGTAAGCTGCCCAAGCGAAATATGAGGTGCTGTTCCTCCAGTTTGCACTGGGCCTCACTCTGACAGTAGAGGAGGCCCAGGGCAGAAAGGTCAGTGTGGGAATGGGAGGGGGAGTTAAAGTGTTTAGCAATCAGGAGATTTAGGTTTAGGCGGACTGAGTGGAGGTGTTCAGAAACGATCGCCAAGTGCACAATACTAGTACGCATCAATTATGTTTGCTGATGCCACTAATGGACTGCAAAGTATGAATTTTCATTTCTTTCCCACTGAACAGTAGTATCTCATAGATCATTTTAGTTAAATATTTAATGAAAGTTACTAATCAGCACAACTCCTTCACAAGAACAATCTTGGGAAGAAAGGTCATTTTCAATAACTATAGAACGTGCTTAAAAAGTTGAAGGCAGAGAGCAAGGCACTTAAAAGAATCAGATATTCTGATCAGGAAGTAGAGATAAAATAAATGTATAAATCCTTCATTAAATCTATATTATTCCCCAATGTTACTTAGCTGATTAATGTAAATAACATGGGAGAAATAATGATAGATAGATAGCCTTTTATTGTCATTCAGACCGAAGTCTGAACGAAATTGCAGCAGTCATACATATAATACCATACAATGAAACAACAATAAACACATATTAACATCCACCACAGTGAGTCCACCCAGCATCTCCTCACTGTGATGGAGGCAAAAGTCTTTGGTCTGCAGTCTCTTCCCTCCTCTTCTCCCTCTGCGCTGGGGCGATAAACTAATGATAAGGATCAGGCCTCCGCTGCGGCGTATGTGGAGGCCTCAAATAGGCCCCGACCATGGGTGAACATAGAGGAAGAGGACTAGACTTTATACACCCTTCCCTCACAATACAAACCAGTGATTCTGCTGTGGGGGGACTTCATGTTAAATTCTATAGTGTGTTGTGTTTTTCTTTTTATTTGTATGGCTGTATGGTAACCCAAATTCTTCTATGTACAGCGCTTTGGTTCAACGTGAGATGATTTTGAAAGTGCTATATAAATAAAAATTGATTGATTGATTGATTGATTGATTGATTGATTGATTGATATGATTGATTGATTGATTGATTGATTGATTGATTGATTGATTGATAAGAGAAATGTTCAGATAAATGAAACCCGTGAGGCAAATAATGTAAAAATTAATGGATTAAAAGCTGGTCTGCAATGAGGTAGATTGGAAGATGGAGACCTCACCCTAATTTAGAGGAAGACTATTCAGTAGTCTGACAACAGTGGGGACAATAGACCAGCTTGACTGAAATGGACTGGCAACAAAATGCTAGAATCCAATGTAAAGGATGTGGTAACAGGACATTTATCAAATCGTAGTAGGATTATTAAGAAGCAAGGTGACTTTTGTTTAATTAAATCACATTTGCCAAATACTGTTATAATAAAGCTTTATGAGGATGGTGTTAACTGGGTGGATAATGGGAAGCCGAAGATGTTGTAAATCTGAATATTAGAAAAGGCAGAGAGAAGATATTTCACAAATGTTTGTCACATACAATAAAGACTCATGGAATTGCAGAAATACATTATAAATAAATAAATAGAGGATTAGTTAAAAGACTAACTCGGGGAGTGGGAATAAAAAGGTATTTTTCTGAGATGCATGCTATTTTTCCAGAAGAGTGACAGAGACTGGCACCAGTGAACTAATGAGGAGGGTGTGAAGCCTCTCTCAAGATTAGCCCGCATTAGGTAAAAAGTGAGCTGTGACATTTAGATCAGGTAGTGCGCTGTGAAGAAAATATAATGTGGTAAAGGCAGTTGGAGAAAATATCAAGTGATGAAGGCAGTGTGGGTAAGATTGGCAGATAGAATGTAATATGTGGAATATATAGGACAGCAATACGAGTTGAGATGAGGAGAAATATCTTGACCCAGAGGTTTTGAATCTTTGGAATGTTTGGTCCCAGGTTGGGGGCTGGTCCATCAGTGATGATATTGGAGGCTGGGATTGATAGGTTTTGGGCAGGTGATTGAGTCATGTAATGGGGTGATTGAACAGTAAATAACAGGATCAGTTCTGGTCTTATCGAGTGACAGGGCAGGCTCGGCCAACCACACAGCCTGCTCTATATGCTTTTTGACATGTTCTTACCATCTCAACACATCAATGAATGTTCTGCTTGCAGGTGGAGACTCACCCATGAACTCGTTTGCCATGCGGATTGTGATGGGCAGCTGGTGGCTCTTCACTCTCATCGTGTGCTCCTCCTACACTGCCAACCTGGCTGCGTTTCTGACCGTGTCCAGAATGGATAACTCCATCCAGTAAGTGATACCAGCGGAGGCTTCAGGACAGTTGGACAAGCTATTGGGATGTTTCCATTTTAAGGAATGCTTTGCTTAATCTCTCTCAGTAGAAGCTGTGCTCGCACTTTGTCTCGTGTAATGCTCCTTGATTAATCTGACTCATCAGGAGGAAGATTATTGCAGTCTCAAGTTTAACATTTGCAGCATCTGCCTTGTCATTTACAAATCATCATCGATCACCATCTCCAACGCATGATTAATGCCCAGGTCGTAGCTTCGGCTGCGTTCCTGTCTCTCTGCAACACCTTTAATCAAAACTACTTTCTCATTCAAATATGCAACAACTTTGCCCTGAGAAAGATATTGAACAAATTAGCGGCATGTGTAAGATTTGAAAATATCAAGTAACATTGTTTCCTTTCTCATATTTATAGGTTAGACACTTAGAAACTTAGCCTCTCAGAGATACCAGGAATCTCGAGTAGTTTGAGTCAGTTTAGTTTAGTTTGAAGAATACAGTGCGGAAACATTGTAAGTCCGCACCGACCAGCAGTCCCCGCACACTTACATGAGCCTCCACACACTAGGGACAATTTACACTTATACCAAGCCAATTAACCTACAAACCTGTATGTCTTTGGAGTGTGGGTGGAAACCGGAGATCCTGGTGAAAACCCACGCAGGTCGCAGGGAGAATGTACAGACTCAGTACGGATAGCACCCGTAGTCGGTATCGAACCCGGGTCTCTGGCGCTGTAAGACAGCAACTCTGCCGCTGCGCCACCGTTGGTTAGAATTATTTTCCAATATAGGGCTATGGTGGGGACATTATCTCAGAGAACCTTTTCAGTGAATTCAAATCTGGTTTCAGATTAAATTTATCATGGTTAAATTTACCTTTGTCAGAATTGAATGCACAGTTCCCTGATTTACTGGCATGTCAGGGCGATGTCTGTTCTGGTCGGCTGTTGGAGTGTGATATATTGTGCCTCAGGGAATGCTCCAGGCTGAGTCTTGCTCACTCAAATAATCCTTCTAAATTCCAGGCACTGTGACATTCAAAGGATGGGGAGAGCACTTTACAGCAAGGAGATAACCTCTAGTTTTGTGATAAACCACCCATCTGTGGAATATTACATCCTGGGTCTTTTGCGACTGTTAAATAATTCATACGCTTCTACCTTTAATGGAAACCGCTGAGTAGTGTTTTGCCGTAACTCAACTTGTCACTGGTTAATAAGAAGGTAAGAAGTAGGAGGAGGAGTAGTCTCTCGCAGGCTGCTGGAGCTTGGAGATTCAATAAAATTCAATAAACTGCCCTCAGCTCCATTTTCCTGCCTTGTCTCCCGAGACCAGTCTGAAGAAGGGTCTCGACCTGAAACGTCACCCATTCCTTCTCTCCCGAGATGCTGCCTGTCCCGCTGAGTTACTCCAGCATTTTGTGTCTAATTGTGGATGATCAGCCATGGTCACATTGAATGGCGGTGCTGGCTTGAAGGGCCAAGACGCCTATTGTCTGTTGTCTATTGTCTCCCATGACCCTTGATTTCTCTTCCTACAATTAATTTTATCTCAACCTGGAACATACTAGTTCCATGTTCAGTACTCAAGATGCATTCTCATGAACAGCAGCTCATAAGTTATAAAAGCAGAATTAGGTCATTCAGCCCATTAAGTCTCCCCCACCATTCAATCATGGCTGATCTATCTTTCCCTCTCAACCCCATTCTCCTGCATCCCCCCCTCCCCCCAATAGTCCCTGACAGTCATATGGAACTGATCAGATTCATGAGATTTTTAACCTTGAGACCGATTAGTTCGCTGAGCAATATTCCCCTTGGTATTAAGATTGTATTGAGTTCCACTCTCTCTTTTGCCCTCTATTTCCTACACTTGTGGCATACTTTTAATTTGTTCACAGGTGCAACATGTTAGTTTAACATCTCTGACATTTCCTTCCCCCGCTGTTACTAATTCCCAGATCAGCTTCCAAAAGAACAGTGTTTACTTTTGCTACTTCATTCCTTGTACAAAGCTCATACTGTTTTCATATTGCTTGCCAGTTCCCTCCCATATTATATTTTCACCCCTTCATCAGTTTTCTTTTAATTAGCATCTGTTGGTGTGGAAATTTCCCCTCCATACTCAAAGCTCTACTATTCTTTGTGATGAAATCTCTCCTTTAACTTCTTACAATTTAAGTTTTTCAATCTGTGTCATATTATGATCACTTTTGCCCAGACGACTGGTTACTGGAAATGTATTAATTGCACAACCTATGTGAAGATTAAAGTCACCCATGCATTGCACCTTTGTAACAACCCGCACCTTTTAACTATCTCCGTCTCTTCCATTCTTCTTCCCGTCCCTCACCCCCCCCCCCCCCCCTCCACCACCCACACATCAGTCTGAAGAAGTGTCTCGACCCGAAACGTCACCTATTCCTTCGCTCCATAGATGTTGCTTCACCCACTGAGTTTCTCCAGCATTTTTGTCTGCCTTCCACCTTTTGAATGATACTTTGCCCAAAGGCATTGCCATGATAGGGATCCGAAAACTACTTCCATTGATTCCTTTGACATTGTTTCTTATCTCTGTCCAAACTAATTCTATTTCCAGACTTTCCCACATCTCACCATAATCCTTTTCTAACAGAGGTAGCCCTCCTGGTCACCTTGCAACCCTGCCTTTGTAATAGCTGTGATGTTACAACCATCTATCACTATTTGTGCTACTAATTTACTTATTATGTTGGAATGCTTCAAGCATTCAGATACAAAGTTTTAAGAAGCCTCTAATTTTGATTTTACACCATTGAAACTCCTTTGACCCTGGTCACTACCACATTCTTATTCCTTTACTATAGCCTGAAGAACTGCCATTCATTTAACCATAGTGCTACTCAGTTCTGAAATGTTATCCTTTCTCTTTAATACCCTAAATTTCTCTTTACCTAAACCCTTACATCCACTATTTAGTTTAAAGCCCTGCCTTCATTCTAGTTATTCGATGCACTGAGACACTGGTCCCAGACCATTTAAAGTAAAGCATTTCTGAATGGCTCTAATGTCAAAGTGTCAAGTGGCATTGATTTATTTGGGTTAGTGTTGGCATTTTGCCTGTTGGATTATTGAGCTGAGGGAAGCATAATTGGCCCAGGGCCAGATTTTAATTTAAGTGCTGTTTAAATTCATTTAGTAAGAGTGTTTTGCATAGGTCCAATATATTGCCGTAATATCAAACTTCAACTTGAAATGCAAGTTGTTGCTGGAATGTGATATTCAGACAGATTTTGGGTTCTAATACATGAATTAGTAAAAGTTAGCCTGCAGCCACTGCCACCAATTAGCAAACCAAATGGTGCATTTCCCTTTGGTTATTAAATTAAGGAAGTCTTGCTATAATTATAAAGGAGCTCTTTGTGACTGTACCTTAAGCTGATGCCATGTAGGGACATGTTTATTTGCCCAAGGAAGGTTTGTCTTCTAGGGAATGTAACAAAGGTTTCATAGGATGCACTGCTGGGGTGAAAGGGCTACTGTGTGGATATTTGAGTAGAGTGGGCCTATATTCTTTGGAATTTTGAAGAACGAGAGGCAATAGATTGGAGCTATATAAAATACTCAGAGGATTTGGGAATGCTTCTTGAAGTGAAGCTTAGATACTGTTCGATGGACACAAAATGCTGGAGTAATTCAGCAGGCCAGAAGGCACCTCTGGAGAGAAGGAATGGGTGATGTCTGAAGAGGGTCTCGACCTGAAACATCACCCATTCCTTCTCTCCAGAGATGCTGCCTGGCCCGCTGAGTTACTTCAGCATTTTGAACTAAATTGAATACATTTTATTAGCCAAGTATGAAAACATACAAGGAATTTGCTTTGGTGCTTTGCTCACAAGTAACAACACGATATACACTAAACAATTAAGAATAAAGCATCATAATTTAAACATAGGAAGAATGAAATAAAATACCAGAGCAAAAAGGGGCTACAGACTTTTGGTTGTTGAGTAGAGCTACTGCTCGTGGTAAAAAACTGTTTTTATGTCTGGCTGTGGCGGTTTTGACGTCCGGAGTCGCCTTCCAGAGGGAAGTGCTTCAAAGCGTTTGTGGCCAGGGTGAGAGGGGTCAGAGATGGTCTTACCCACTCGCTTCCTGGCCCTTGCAGTGTACAGATTCATCAATGGAGGGAAGGTTGCAGCCAATAACCTTCTCAGCTGATCGAACAATGCACTGCAGTCTCCGGATGTCATGCTTGGTGACTGAGCCAAACCAGACCATGATGGAGAAGGTGAGGTCAGACTCTATGATGGCAGTATAAAACTGGACTATCATTGCCTGTGGCAGATTGTGTTACCCGGAAGTTAATGTGTGGTCAGACACCAATTCAGACAAAGATCCATCTCAACTCTTCACAGGTGTTTTCTGTGTCATAAATGTACTGAGTTTAATTCATTATGAGTGCGGGTAAATGAACACAAGGAAGTGGTTGACTAAAGATGACGTGGACATTGGGATAGTCAAGTCAACCATCTCCATGGTTGTGATGGCATTGTCAACAAACAATCTGCTGAAGCAACTCAGCGAATGAGGCAGCAAGTGTGGAGGGAACAGGCCAATTGACTGACGTTTTAGGTTGAGACCCTTCCTCTGTACTGAAAGAGTGGAGGGGAGAACAACGGATCAAAGAGGAGGAGGGAAAGGTGGGGCAAGTGTTGGCACGAGATGGGTATCCAGGAGGAGAGGGATGGGTTGGTGAAGAGAGTCAGGTGGGGATAACAGCAGAGGCTGGGCCGATGTTTGGTGGAAGTAACTAGGGGCTGAGGATGATAGAGTGTGATGGGCAAGGAAGGAGGGATGTGAGACAAAAGAAGGGGGGAGAGAAGTACAATGAGAGGGGAATGTGAAGGGAAGGAGGGGGGTGGGGGATAAAGATCAACTGCCTTTGATTCAGCCAGTCCGAAGAAGAGTCCCAGCCCAAAACATCTCTGTCCATTTCCTTCCATAGATGCTACCTGCCAAAACAAAGATGTGTTCATAAGATCATAATATCATTAGTGATAGGAGCAGAATTAGGTCATTTGGCCCATCACGTCTACTCCGCCATTTAATCATGGCTGATCTATCCCTCCCTCCTAATCCCATTCTCTTGCCTTCTCTCCATAACCTAATCAATATCTATCATCTCTTCTTTAAAAATATCCACTGACTTGGCCTTCTCTGCCTTCTGTAGAAAGAATTCTGCAGATTCACCACCCTCTGGCTAAAGATATTTCTCCTCATCTCCTTCCTCAACGAATGTCCTTTAATTCTGAAACTATGACCTCTAGTCCTTGACTCCCCCACTAGTGGAAACACCCTCCCCACATCCACTCTATCCAAGCCTTTCACTATTCTGTACATTTCAACGTTCCTCCAGCAGTTCGTATTTTGCTCAAGTTTCCGGCACCCGCAGCGTCTTGTTGCTGCCCTACATTTCCCTAAGGTTTCTCTCTTTCAATTACTTCTGAAGCCTGTTCATCCCATGTGTCCAGTAACAGCAAGTGAGGGAGTTAGTGTTGAGAATTCACTGCTGGAGCCTGAGACCGTTTAAAAGAAGAAGAAAGATATTCTTTAAAAATTACAGTTCTAGACGCATTGAGTGTTTACTTGTATCATCAAGTCATTTCTTGGAATTCCCTCATCTCATCTCCCTTCCCTGCCTCGTGGGTTGCAAGCCTGCTGTGAATTAGTGTTTAAGGACGTGCAGTCCTAGCTTTTTGTGAAAGGCAAGTCACTTGGGGTTTTAGTTTTGCAAACATTGCTTGTTGACACTGCCTTTATTACTAAGGCATTATATTTTATTCCTTTTCCTTCTGTTGTGCACACCCAATGCACATCGCAGCTCTGGCATATACTGCTGCTTTCAGTCTAATGATATTCCCTCCTCGCTGGTACAGCATTAGTTATTCCGCTCTCCAGAATCGGAATCTCAGTGATGTCCCCATCTATCGCCTTGTGCAAGCATGGCTGAATCCGCCCCATGCTCTGAATTTCTAACTGCCAGAGGGATTTAATTTGCTTTCAGAATGAAATGTACATACTTCTGACCTCCCCAGGACACTGAGAGGATTGAACCATTAGACTATAAACACTAAAAAGAGCGAAGCTGAGCCCTGCGGTACCGTATGGAACAACATCAGGACTTGTCAAACTCACTGGGCTGATGAGAGTCTAGAGCTAGAGTTAGAATTTATTTTCCATGTCATTAAGATTTCAATTGCCCCATTTCTTTTAAATTTGCGCACATTGTTATGCCCTCAGAATGAGAGAGTTAAATTTATGAACTCACCGCGGTCCAGGGCTTTCCTGACCTGTATTAAGAATAAGGGGTATTACATTTAGGAATGAGATGAGGAAAAACTTTTTCACCCAGCAAGTGTGTAGGAATCTGTAGAATTCCAGTGGAGGCTAATTCACTGGATGTTTTCAAGAGAGTGTTAGATATGGCTCTTAGGGCTAATGGAATCAAGGGATATAGGGAGAAAGCAAGAACGGGGTACTGATTTTGGATAATCAGCCATGATAATATTGAATGGAGGCGCTGGCTCGAAGGGACAAATGGCCTACTCCTACACTGATTTTCTATGTTTCTATGATTCTATTATTTGTGGAAACAATGAACTGTAGGTGGAGGAGAACTTCTTCAAAGTGGATGTTCCAAAGTGGAAGAGTCCCGACTTGGAACATCACCTACCCCTGTTCTCCAGAGATGCTGCCTGACCCATTGAGTTACTCCAGCACTTTGTGTCTTTTTCTATATTATTTTTGCTTAGCAAAGAGGAAGGCAGCTCCGGTTATCTCATTCCAAACAAAGACAATTTAAGATAGACACAAAGTGATGGAGTAAAGGTGCTGTCCCACTGCGGCAACCTAATTGGTGAGTTTAGAAGAGTTTGCCCTCAACTCATACTTGCAGCATAGTCGTCACGAGGTCCTAGGAGGTCTTTGTAACTCTCCTTCATGCTCGAGAGTAGCCCCGGGTACTCGGGGCCTCAGCTAGGTCGCGGCGTGTTTTTTAACATTGCTGAAAAATGCCCGTGAGTAAAAAAATAGTCAAAGTAGGTCTTAGTAGGTTGGCATGTTAGTCGTAGGTAATCGAGAGTAGTTGAAGGCAGTCGTAGATAGTCTTCATCATAGTAGTCGAAGGAGGTCTTCCTCATAGTTGAAGGAGGTCTTCAACATGACACTTTTTCAAACTCTCCTAAACTCTTCTAAACTCGCCAATTAGGTTGCCGCATGAGGACAGCCCCTTAACTCAGTGTGTCAGGCAACATCACTGGAGAAAAAGGATAGGTGACGTTTTGTGTCGGGACCCTTCTGCAGACTTTGAAATTTATTTTGTCCAAGCAACCACTGAGAATAATAAGCTGCAATTGCACAATGTTTTTAGCATCACATAATAATTCCAGAGGGCTCCACAGGAACGGACGTCGGATAATTTCAAGCTTGGTCAAAGAGGTATATTTTAGAGCGTGCCTTAACGAAGGGGACAGGGCAGAGCATTAAAAGGGTTTGCAGAAGGATATCCGGAGCTCTTGAGGCCTGGAGTTCTAGAATTCTTTCTGAGGTGAAGCTGGTTTTGAGACAGAAAATTAGGGCAGACAGGGATGACAGAGATCTTGGATGATTCTAGAGATGGAAGATGCTACAGAGATGGGAAAGGTTGAGTTGACTGTGGAATTGAAAAAGACAAGATGCGTAGGAAGAAACTGCAGATGCTGGTTCTGAAGAATGGTCTCGACCCGAAACGCCACCTATTCCTTCTCTCCAGAGATGCTGTCTGAACCCGCTGAATTACTCCAGCTTTACTCCAGTCTATCTGGGGAATTGGAAAAATGTGCCACCAAATCAAAAAGCTAACTGAATGAAAATGTCTGGAGACATTCGATGTGTTATGAATAATGCAAACTATTATCATTGCCCAGTGACTTTGCGGCTTTACATTAGGATTTCTGTCTCAGCAGGACACCAACTGGATTGGTCAATAGTCTTGTCTTACCATCATCCAATTTCACTCACCATTGATTAGCAGAGTAGATCTGCCCATTCATCTATTCCCCTGGAAGTTGAAACATGTTCAGATTAAGGTATCTCCAAGCTGCTGTTTAATTTAAATCTCTCGAGCGGAGGCGTGTGGCTGAAGACATCAACCATTCCCCCAAAGGTAGGAGAAGCCCAGGCCATTAGCATTCTCTCCACACACAGTCAGTTTCAATCCATCATCAGTAAATGCTTAGAAAAAATAAATCTGATATTATTCTACAATGTAGAAACAGGCCCTTAGGCCCACTGAGTCCGCACCAACCAGCGATCCCCACACACTAACATTATCCTACACACACTAAGGACAACTTACATTTATACCAAGCCAGTTAAGCCAACAAACCTGTACATCTTTGGAGTGTGGGAGGAAACCAAAGCACCCGGAGAAAACCCACAAGGTCACAGGGAGAATGTACAAACTCTGTACAGACAGCACTTGCAGTCAGCATTAAACCCAGGTCTCTGGCGCTGTGAGGCAGCAACTCTACCACTGCACCAACGATGTTGGCGTGAAATCTTGATCTGTCCCATTTTGAGGAATATCTCTAGACTGCATGGTCAATAATAATAATAATAATAATAAAGTTTATTTATGGGCACCTTTCAAGAGTCTCAAGGACACCTTACAAAAATTTAGCAGGTAGAGGAAAAACATGTAAGGGGAATGAAATAAATTGTACAGACATGACTAGTACACAAAGTAAATACAGAATTCAATACAAAACACGGTATGAGGCAATTAATGCACAGATGAAAAGGGATGGCACGTGGGGCTAAGGATAGGCAGAGGTGAAGAGATGGGTCTTGAGGCGGGACTGGAAGATGGTGAGGGACACGGAATTGCGGATCAGTTGGGGGAGGGAGTTCCAGAGCCTGGGAGCTGCCCTGGAGAAGGCTTTGTCCCCAAAACTGCGGAGGTTGGACTTGTGGATGGAGAGGAGACCAGCTGATGTGGACCTGAGGGACCGTGAGGGTTGGTAGGGGGAGAGGAGGTCAGTGAGATATGGGGGGGCTAGATGGTGGAGGGCTTTGTTGGTGAGGATCAGGATTTTGTAGGTGATGCGGTGGGAGATGGGAAGCCAGTGAAGTTGTTTGAGGACTGGAGTGATGTGATGCCAGGATTTGGTATGGGTGATGAGCCGGGCAGCTGCATTCTGGGAGGAGATGAAGGCATTGATGAGTATTTCAGCAGCGGGCGGTGTGAGAGAGGGTCTGAGTTTGGCAATGTTGCGGAGATGAAAGAAGGAGGTTTTAATGACATGGCGGATGTGAGGCTCAAGGGAGAGGGTGGAATCAAAGATCACGCCAAGGTTGCGGGCCTGGGGAGATGGGGAGACAGTGGTGCCGTCGATGGTGAGAGTGGGGTTATTGATTTTGCTGAGTGTGGCTTTGGAGCCTATGAGTAGGAATTCTGTCTTATCGCTGTTGAGTTTGAGGAAATTATGTTGCATCCAGGTTTTTATAGCTGACAAACAGGAGTTGATATGGGAGAGGGGGGGTTGTGGGGGGATTTGGTGCCAAGGTAGATCTGGGTGTCATCAGCGTAACAGGTCAATGATAGAGATGCTTTGGTGTTAATATTTCCCATTGATCATGCAGTTTGCAAGGATTGTCAGCACATCCTTTCTGTAAGTGCTGATCAATGAGTCTATATAAATCCTGAATCGATAAATAGGTCAGGAAATGACCTTGGATATGACAGGATCGTTTGAGCTGAAAGAAGGTATCAGTGATCACACATTCACCAAATAGAACATAGGCTGCCCAGAAAACAATGCCAGTCAACCATTAGTGCTTCAGGCAGAGACTGTGTGTGTGTGCATTCAAAATTAGATTGGGGGAAGATGAAGACAAATGAGAACTAGGGCTGTGGCAAACGGGTTTGCATATGTGAAGTGAGCTGTATATTCATGTGTAGATTAAACACTGACATTCTATAATTTTGTATATCTTTTATTTTTGGTGCCCTTATCTATTATGTGAATTGGAAGCTGAGAAATCATTACGTGTCTTTGTGTGAATTTGGCTATAGAAACCTACTAGTTCAAATGAAAATGATTCTGCAGCATAATGAATGATTTTATTATACTCATTCTTTGCGGTTGCAATTAACAGGGGTAAAGCTTGGCTGGATAGATAACTCAACACGAGATGCTCAACATTCATCTTGGCAGATCTAAGCCAGTGGCATCATTCATTCCAAACGTGGATGTTTAAATAATGCAGATAAATAAATTTGCTTAGAATGAAATCCAGATTCACATTAGAGATACAAGGAACTGCAGTTGGTGGAATTTTGAGCAAAGTTCAAAGTGCTGGAGGAACTCAACAGGTTAGGCAGCATATGTCTGCGGAACGTTTTTCCTTCCATTATTTATTATGTAAAAGAATATGTGTGTTATGATTGTGTTTATAATTTGTTTGGTTGTTTTGTTGTTTGTCTTTTGCACAAAAGTCCGCGAGCATTGCCACTTTCATTTCACACTGCACATCTCGTATGTGTATGTGACAAATAAACTTGATTTGACTTGATATGTGGAGGGAATGGTCACGTGTCTATTCCCTTCACAGGATGCTGCCTGGCCTGTTGAGCACCTCAAGCACATTTTGTGTTTTACTCAGTATCAGATTAGTTTATTGTCATTTCATTGTGCATGAAATTTCTTGTTCCTGATGGACTGGAAGGAAGGAAGTGATGAATCGGTGAAGAACTTGGCCGTGTTCACCACTCTCTGCAGGTTCAGGCAGTCACG
>NC_073410.1:9772500-9935000 GCF_028641065.1 Leucoraja erinaceus | reverse complement strand
TTCTGCATTCTTTAACCCTTAACGTAACCACTCAATGTACCTTATGATTATTAAGTCAGTGCCGGGGAAACTGGGATGGATGACACTTTACATAACTGCATATAGTATTCATGGCATAATAGATGAATGAATGACTCAATAGGAATTAGTAGATATGCACAGTGGTGCAGCGGTAGAGTTGCTGCCTTACAACACCTGAGACCCAGGTATGATCCTAACTATGGGTGCTGTCTGTACAGAGTTTGCACGTTCTCCCCACGACCATGTGGGTTTTCTCTGGATGCTCCAGTTTCCTCCCGCACTCCAAAGACGTATAGGATTGGCTACGGTAAAAATTGTAAATTGTCCCTAATTTCCTGAAGTAACAAAGGAGGTCCTGGCGTGGGGGGATGCTGTGAGGAGGGGTAAGGGGGGAAGAACCAAGGGGAATCTGGCACAGATACTTTGGAACTTTGTAAACGCCTTTATGGGCGACTAATTGCTTACTTTGGGTACGCAAGCAAACATTTCACTGACTGGTCACGTGTGACTATAAAGTATTCATTCATTCATTCATTCATTCACGTGTAGGATAGTGGTAGTGTAGTGTAGTGTAGTGTACGGGGTGATCGCTGGTCGGCGTGGACTCGATGGGCCGAAGGGCCTGTTTCCACACTGTATTTTCTAAACTATATTAAACTAAATCTAATAACTATTAAATTGACATGGTTGCAAGCTGATTGAGATTGGGAATTCCTGGAACCCTAACTTGCAGAGGAGATGACAAATGGAAAAGGAAGGGAGATGATCCTGAAAAACAAAACAAATGGGATAGAGGCAACAGGGAGAAGTGATCATTGCTTGGAAAGTCAAAAGCAGAATCATGGCCAATTCCTTGTTTTCTCCATCTCTCAAAAGCAGCAGGATTATATTTTCTACCTAACAATCTGATTTGTAAACTATTTTGTAACCTTTCATTATAAAACCTGTGAGCTATAAATTAATGCTTTAATGCTTTAACGTTAGCTGTGTTAATCCCTTAATGGCCATATATTTTAATGCAATTAGCCAGTCGACTGTAGTCAATTCATGCCACATACCTCTGGGACCCTGGTTCCAGATTCAACTATATCAGTTTCAATCTTTATAAAGAAATTTATTGTATTTTGATCACTTATTCTTAATGGGGTTCCTTAACTACCTGGTTATTAATTAACCTTCATTTATTGCACGATATTAAAATTATCCATTCCCTTATTGTTTATAAAATATAATCTAGAATATTAGAATTTTTACACATTTCAGAAATTTGACCTATTGACTATTACAGCTTATTAGATTTTCCCAGTCTGGATACAGGTTGATGACCCCCCCCACTCCCCCCCCCCCCCCCCCCCCCCCCCCCCCCAACCCCCCCCCACCTCCGCCGCCTTGATCATTGTATTACCATTCAAACATATGCCTCTTATTATCTGATTTATATTATATTACCGCAACTCGAAAATCGCCTGTTCTTTTGGTAAAGGTGCTACTGTTTTTATTGGTATTCATATTGGTTTATTATTGCATGTGTCCAAAATACAGTGAAAAGTTATTGTTTGCTTGCTATCGAGTCAAATCAAATCATACAGTACATGAATACAATCAAGCTGTACGTACGTACAACAGGTGGTACAATGAGAAAAATATCAGATTGCAGACAATAGTTTTACCGCATTGTGGTGTTACAGTTCCAGATAAAAAGTCCAGTGCCCGCAGTGAGGTAGGTTGGAAGACTGGTGGGGAGGTTGGTCTGTGTGATGAATAAGGTGGCACCCACATTTCCCTGGAATTTCTTGTAATCTTGAGCAGAGCTGCTCTCAAACCAAGCTGTGGTACAACCCGATAGTATACTTTCTACAATCCATCTGTGGAAGTTGGAAATTGGTGGAAACATGCTAAACTTTCTTAGTCTCTTAGAAGTAGAGGCACTGAAGTGCTTTCTTTCTAGGAGTGCCTAGTTCTGATGGGGGTTCCAACAGTAATGATAAAACAATTGTGGAGAACATCCTAAAACCCTTGTCATTTTTGGCGGTAGACATTGTGGCTTTGGAAGAAATCTTGTAAATGGATTTCCCTCCAGTTACTGTATGCTGATACTGGACGCAATTAATGATTAAGGTGATGTATTGGATCACAAACATGTGAGCTACTTTGTCCGAGATGATATCAATGTCATTGTGTGTTGCTGGAACTATAGATAATGATCTATGCAAGGAGAAAATATTCCATTGCACCTAAGATATGGATGGTAGAAAGGCTTTGTTTAGTTTGGTTTGGTTTAGTGATACAGAGTGGAAACAGGCCCTTCGGATTAGCGAACCCCGCACATGAACACTATCCTACACACACTAGGGACAACTTACAATTTTACCAAGCCAATTAGCCTGCAAACCTGTGCGTCTTTGGAGTGTGAAAGGAAACCAGAGATCCCGGAAAAACCCCACAGGGAGAACGTACAAATGCCGTACAGACAGCACCCGTAGTCAGGATTGCACCCGGGTCTCTGGTGCTGTAAGGCAGCAACTCTACCGCTGCACCACTTTGCCTCAGGATTTGCGCATCCTTAGTGCATCAGGATTTGTTCACTTGCCGTGGAATACCTACCACTGATCTGCTCTTGTAGACCAGTATTTGGGTTTCTGCTCTAGGTGGATTTCTGGTTGATAGTGGCCCAAGGATACTGACGGTGGGGACTTAGTGAGCGCAGAGTCATAGAGCACGGAAACAAGCCCTTCGGCCCCACTTGCCCATCGCAACCAAGATGCCCCATCTACTCTAGTCCCACTTACCTGCATTTTGCCAGTGTTTAATTGTTATATGTACCAAACCAGAACAATGACATACATACTTGCAGCAGAACAGGTATAAACACAGTACACAATAAAAATAAAAAAAAACAATATTAGTGCAAAACAAAGCAAAAGCTCAAAGTCTAAAATGCAACCAATACAGTTAATGGCTTGGAGTCTAGTTGATATTTGCAGTGTTTAATGGCCTGATGGTTGTTGGGAAGAAGCTGTTCCTGATCCTGGAGGAATACCACAGTATTCAGGCTCCTATACCTTCTTCCCGATGGCAAGAGTGTATTGAGAGCGTGGTCAGGATGGTGTGGGTCCTTGATGAAGCTAGTTGACTTTATGAGTGCACCATCAAGAGACCCCTTTGATGCTGGGGAGGTCAGTTCCCGTGATGGACCACATTTTGTCATCTCCTTTCATTCCTGAGTGTTTGAGTTGCCCAACCCAGTCTGTGATGCAAGTAAATGATCCCTAAAACACACTAGAAGTGATTTGGCTAAAAACCACAAGAGTTGTTTGGCTAAAGTATACAAGATGTGAGGTTTGAATTGCTCCTGAATCTGCTGATTTTTGAATTGATTATGTTGCTGCAATTTGAAACAAAATCCTCTCTTCCCTTGTGTGCTTACTGCCTCTTTAACTATTTAAGTTAAATTGATTCATTGTTTGTTTTTTGTGCATGGAACAAATTAAAATAAAAACAATTGTTACATGGTCCTGATGTTGGGGGAGTCCAGATCCAGGGGCCACAGTTTAAGAATAAGGGGTAAGCGGAGATGAGAAAACACTTTCACACAGAGAGTTGTGAGTCAGTGGAGTTCTCTGCTTCAGAGGACGGTGGAGGCCGGTTCTCTGGATACTTGGGGCTAGATGGGGCTCTTAGAGATAGCGGAGTAAGGGGATATGGGGAGAAGGCAGTAACAGGGTACTGATTGTGGATGATCAGCCATGATCACATTGAATGGCGGTGCTGGCTCAAAGGGCCGAATGGCTTACTCCTGCACCTATTGTCTATTGTCTAATTTAAGTAAAATACATTACAATGGGAAGATGGGAAGGATATCTTAGTCTACTCTTAGCACTTGTAAAAACCAAATTAGAGATATTTTTCTCTTTGTCAGCCAGACTTTGCTTTTCATTGTGCAGGAAGGAACTGCAGATGCTGGTTTACATAGCAATGTTACAAAATTTTGAGATTTAAAAAATCAAGTCTGCAATTTATCCCATCAGATAAAGCATAACAATAAGTTTAATTTGACACCAAATTCACTTTCATATCTCAAGTATTAAAAAAGTTATGACCATTTTCATACTCGGAAATTAGCATCTTGTTCCCTATTGATTTTCAATGGACATTACAAAAAAGCTGTGATCTTGGATAATCAAACGCCCATTTCTTAAGGAAAGATTAACATTTTTAAATAGCCTAAGTGTCCAAAGATTATTCACAAATAATTCACAATCTAACATGATTTTTATATCTAATTTACATTAATTTATAGGCCAAATGGAAGGAATTTAGTGTTCAATTGCTGTAAATAAATGCCCATTTAAATCGGCTTTCTAGTGGGTTCATGTGGAACGCGCCGGTTTAGAACGTTGACATAGCGCTAGATTAGTGCCCTCAAGTGCCGAGAAAAATACTGCGGGATATAAAAAGCCCAAAATGAGCTATTCGTTATAGATAATTTGATATATAGGGTTATATATATGCCCCATTTAATGTAAAAATAAGGTACATACCTTTAATTGTTTGCTCTATAAAACCCTGGGGCTGCGAGAGATTGCGAAATTAAACAGTAATTTTAAAACTATTAGAACTATATTATCGAGGCCTATAAAACTAATAATACCTTTTGCGACCGGGTCTTGCAGCGATTTTTCGTTAATGATTTACTAGGCTGAACATGTGCGATTAGTACAGCCTAGTAAAAATCGCGTTTTAAACCCGCCCCCTCCAAACAGCGCCAAAATCGCGGGCCTGGCTGAGGGCAGATTCCCAATGACGATTCAGGTAGGTTTTGTAACATACCTAGTTTACACTGACGATAGACACAAAATGCTGGAGTAACTCAGCAGGACAGGTAGCAGGAATGGGTGACATTTTGGGTTGAGACAATTCTACAGAGTCTGAAGAAGGCTCTAGACCCGAAACATCACCCATTTCTTCTCTCCAGAGATGCTGCCTGTCCCGTTGAGTTACTCCAGTATTTTGTGCCTATCTTTGCTTTTCATTCCTGTGAAGCAGCAGTGATATTTCTGGCCCTTTTTTCTGAAACACCTTTTTGGACTTCCACTCTTTCATGACTAAATATATCATTTTTTCTGCCTTTCATCCATCGCCTCGCTTCCCCCCCCCCCCTCCTCACCCCAAACACAGCGTTCCCCATATCCTCCCTGAAATGTAGCTGATGTCTGTTCAGTGTCACCATTGCTCACAGGGGCGGTACGGTGGCACAGCAGTAGAGTTGCCGGCTTACAGCGCTTACAGCGCCAGGGACCAGATTTCGATCCCAACTACAGTTGCTGTCTGTACGGAGTTTGCACGTTCTCCCCGTGACTGCGTGGGTTTTCTCCGGATACTCCGGTTTCCTCCCACACTACAAAGACGTACAGGTTTATGGGTTAATTGGCTTGGTATAAGTGTAAATTGTCCCCAGTGTGTGTAGGATAGTGTTAATGTGCGGGGATCGCTGGTCAGTATGGACTCGGTGGGCCAAAGGGCCTGTTTCTGCAGTGTGTTTTGAAACTAAACTAACCTACCCGTGAAATCTGGCTTGTGCATTTACACAGCAGAACGCTTCCTTCTGCATTTCTTGATAGCAAAATAATTAGTGTGGCAATAATGAATAGAATCGAGCCTGCCCACTGTGTGTAGGTGAAGCAAACATGCTGGTGATAAATTCCCATTGACATTTCTTCTCCCATCAATTACACCAGCAGATGTTCCCAATATCCAAGGTAAGCCTAGTGATTACGAGCTGCAGATTATTAAAGCCCAGTTCTGAGTCAGGAAGAAAGATGTTTATTCTTGGCAAATGGATCCTGCAGTGGTGGAGCATGGGGCAGTAGAGTTTGAGGGAAATTGAAGTGGCATGACTCATTGAAGGAAATAGCAAGTTACCTCGCAGATTGTGAGACATTGGGAGTTTATTGATCAGACTAACTGCGGGACAAAGAGAAGAGAGTCAACAGATTAAGGGCGATGAAGAGTAAACTGATGAAGAATAGGACAGTGGGGAAGTATTGAATATCTGATGGTGCTGGAGAGGAGAGGAAATATGAAGGTGGGGCAATGGGGAGTGAACAATAGTGATTAGTACAGGTGCCAAGGGTTATGGGGAGAGGGCAGTAGAATGGGGTTAAGAGGGAAAGATAGATCAGCCATGATTCAATGGTGGGTGGATTTGATGGGCCGAAGGGCCTAATTCTGCTCCTATCACATGAACCTGTGAGGGGCAATGGGGAGTAAATAGCAGAGTGTGGAGCGATGGGAGCTGGATAATGGGATGAGGAACAATATTGTTGGGAAATAGGGAGTGAATGGTATTGAGGGGAAATGAGGAGTGAAACAGGAGGGGCAAGGGGGAGTTAATGTCTAAATGAGGGGCGTTATGGAATGGACAGCAGAATGAAGAGGGGGGGAAGTGACTCTAGTCAGAGTGGCAATGTAGAATTAACCAGTAGCATGATCAAAATTTGGAGTGAAGGAACATAGTGTGAATTAAAGGGGTATTGATGCAGGA
The DNA here is from genome assembly GCF_028641065.1 of Leucoraja erinaceus. Classification (NCBI taxonomy): domain Eukaryota; kingdom Metazoa; phylum Chordata; class Chondrichthyes; order Rajiformes; family Rajidae; genus Leucoraja; species Leucoraja erinaceus. The sequence continues at coordinate 9,928,435 of NC_073410.1, read as the reverse complement.
AATTGGAAACAAAATCTAAATGCTGTGAAACCTCAACAGGACATGCAGCCTCTGTGGAGGGAGAAGCAATTAATGTTTGAGGTCTGCCAATTTCCCTTTCAGTAGGAGAGAATATGGGTGAGAGATGTATATAACAAATGGAGTGTCTTAAGGGGTTGGACAGGCTAGATGCAGGAAGATTGTTCCCGATGTTGGGGAAGTCCAGAACAAGGGGTCACAGTTTAAGGATAAAGGGGAAATCTTTTACGACTGAGATGAGAAAAATATTTTTTTACACAGAGAGTGGTGGATCTTTGTAATTCTCTGCCACAGAAGGTAGTTGAGGCCAGTTCATTGGCTATATTTAAGAGGCTGTTAGATGTGGCCCTTGTGGCTAAAAGGATCAGGGGGTATGGAGAGAAGGCAGGTACAGGATACTGAGTTGGATGATCAGCCATGATCATATCGAATGGCGGTGCAGGCTCGAAGGGCCGAATGGCCTACTCCTGCACCTATTTTCTATGTTTCTATGTCTACATTAGCGTAAGTCCAAGTGGCGTACATGGAGTAGTTAGATTAAAGGGCCTGTCCACTTCAGCATGTTGGTCAACCACAGAGTATTAATCTTTGTGGTCCATTCTGTGCAACGTCCCATGTCCCGCGATCTCCCAGATATTAGAAAGAATGGATTTCATTACAATGGCAGCAGCATTACAACAATTCAAACAGTGCTTTCTTTCCACACGGGCTGCAACTTGAAGTGCAGTTGGTGTAATATTCTTTCAGATGCCAGCCACAAAGGAACTGGAAGATTAGTGTGTGTCGCTGACTAGCTCAGTTTATCTTTCATAATTCCTTGACAAGCATACATGCAATGAATATATACAAACATAAAAATAAGAAAAGGAATTACCAATTCAAATTGAGCAGATGAAGCTGGGGAACAGCACTCTTTGGCAGTTAAATATTCATTGATGTTGGCTGGAGTGGAGATAATCTTCTGAAGTGTGTGTACAGAGCAGTGGCCTCCCATTCCAGCTGATCTCACCCCGATGTAAGGTCTTTGACTTCATTCGTATACGATGGAAATGGATTTTAAAAGAGGACAATTGTTTTTGGTGTTACAAGAAACGGTAATCACAGCTGATAGTAAGTGAAACATGAATTAAAGAGTAAAAATGTCAGGTGTAGCAAGCATATTTACGATGCACTGCTTAGATTGCAAGATGGTTAGGTACCGGGTGATTTCAAAGAGAAAGCTTATTAAATATTATTTAAATCAATATGTACAGAGGGACAGAGTAGCAACGGTACAACTCCTCTCACTTCTGTCCCTCTGTCCCCCCCCCCCCCCCCCCCCCCCCCCTCCCCCCCAAATCTACGCACATCCCCATCACTGGACTTTCCACTATTTACTTTAATTTCATGTACCTTGTTGTGTTCTACAGTTGCCAGCCCAATTTCCGTCCTGGGATAAATAAAGTTCTATCGTATCGTAGTTAAAGGAGTCACAGGGATAAGAGGATTTAGCAAAGGTCAAACCATTGACTTTTTCAAATAGTTGAAAATAACATAAAGTGGCAGAGCTGGTAGAGCTGCTACCTCACAGCACTGGAGACCCGGGTTTGATCCTGACCTCGGGCGCTGTCTGGGTGGAGTTTGCACATTCTCCCTGTGACCTCGTGAATTTCCTCTGAGTGCTCTCCAATTTCCTGACAAATCTCAAAGACGTGTTGGTTTGCAAGTTAATTGTACCTCTGTAAATAAAATGCTCCTAATGTATAGGCAGTGAATAAGAAAGTGGGATAATGTAGATCAGGTGATCAATAGTCAGCGTGGACTTGGTGGGCTGAAGGATCTGTTGCATGCTGTTCGATGACGTTGAGCTTGGTGGTGGTAAGGCCTTCAACATTGAGCTGCAGTAGCGCTAAATCTCGACAGTTGGCGGCATTTAATGGTGCCGTCTGGCCTGGAGAGGCATGGCTTTTGGCGGTCTGCAGACGCGGTAAAGACATTGGTTTCGCTTTGTGGGTTTATGAGCCTGTAAGCTACTCGTGGAGGAGGCCACGTAGAGGCTGTCTTTGTCACCTCCTGTTCCATGCTGTATCTGTAAAACATAACAATGCTGCTTTAGTAGCTATTCCCTCAGAAGCAACAAAATATTGTTGCAGATCTTCATCAAAATAATTTGTAAATCATGTTTTAATTTTTAATTGAAATCTGTTGAACATCTTACATAATAGGTTTATGTAACAAAAGGTGCATTGCAACCAGGGAAGAGGGGTGGAATTAGGCAACGGCAAACTCAATGGTTGATCTTTAGTTTAGTTTAGTTCAGACATGCAGCGCGGAAACAGGCCCTTCGGCCCACCAGGTCTGCGCCGACCAGCAATCCCCGCATATTAACTATCCTACACACACTTGGGACAATTTTTACATTTTCAAGCCAATTAACCTACATACCTTTACGTCTTTGGAGTTGGGGAGGAAACCAAAGATCTCTGATAAAACCCACACAATTCACGGGGAGAACGTACAAACTCCATACAGACTTCACCCATAGTCGGGTTCGAACCCAGGACTCTGGCACTGCAGTTGCTGTAAGGCAGCAACTCTACCGCTGTGCCACCATGCCGCCCATGTGGGAAGCGAGTTCCCTCATTAATGTCTGTTGAACTACTTAAATGATAATTTGATCAGAATCACCAATGATTCTGATATCATTCTGGATTCTGAATCACTAATGGTTTTTGATATGTAGATAAATATTAAACACATCCATGATTTCAGAGGGATCCTTTGTTCCTTAATGAAACTACATTTCACACATGGACAATATTCCACGGTTAAAGTTGGGGTGAGAGTTGAGGGAAGAAATTGAGTCTGTTTATCCCATTAGATTCACATGCTCCGATCTCAAACAGAGTGCATTGCCAGGTTTCTGATATGGTCTTGTGGGGAATAAACTGGTTTGCTTCAGAGCAAGGTCTAAGCCTCCTTTCTTTCATCAACAGCTCCTTCCAAGACCTGGCGAAGCAATCTGAATTATCATACGGCACAGTGAAGGACTCCTCAGTCTACGAGTACTTTCAGGCAAAGGGCACCAACCCATTGGAGCAGGACAGTACTTACGCTGAACTCTGGAGAACCATCAGTAAACACAATGGTGCAGAAAACTGCATTTCAACTGTGCATGAGGGCATCGCAAAGGTAAACTTTGGACAGGCTTTCTGAAACACAGCATGGTGTCCATCTGTACAACTTGTACGTGCAAATCTCCCTTCCCTCCAACACACATTCACTCTCCATCACTCCAACTCCACGGTGGATGAGCCATTTACTTAGCTTCCCCAGCAGTTACCTTGACAAGCTGAACAGAAGCATAGCAAGGTGTCAGGGACCTGTTGCACGGCAAGGCTGAAGATAGCATTGGAATGGAATGGAATGCTTTATAGAAGGGTATGGAATACCTTATTGTCACATGTGACAAGACACAGTGAAATTCTTTGCTTGCATATCCAAGGTATGCAAATAGTCGCCACATAAACGTCACGGACAAAGTTACAAAGTACCCCCGCCGTTTCCTCCTTAGTTCTCCCCCCCCCCCCCCCCCCCCTTCCCCCTCCCACATGGCAGTTCCCAGATGCCGGGTCTTCCATTGTTCATGGCCATGTAATGGGTGAAAGAATGGAGAGGTGAGAAAATGGAGCCAATGTATCAGGGAGTGACTCATGGGCAATGGACTAACCTGTCACTTCCCGTCCCCGCAGAGGAAATGTCCCATTTATTTAGACAGAGAATGGTTATATTATTTATGTCCCCTTCAGTGTGTGGTTCTGGCAAACCTCAAACTAAATGAACAATTCTTCCTCCTCACCATGTGCACAAGCTAAGCCTGGGCGCATCATTCAGCAAAAATAGACTGAGTCAAAACTAGGTGTTTTGGCCAATTTCCACCCAGCACCAACTGAACGCCCCCCCCCTCCTGCAGCACCAGGGGAGGTGATGAAGGTGGTAGAGAAAATCGCTCATTGTTTACACAGATCCATGTGAGACATTTTGCTGATCAAAGCATTCATTTAGCAGAGAGTGCTGTGAATTGATGGAGAAAATCGATGGCGAATTTGCCGCAGTCTACATGGCAACTATTGGTGTCCACTGCCAACAGTCCCAATGTCAAGAGGCACAAGATACTGCTGTGTCTAGGACAGGGAAGCATTATGCACCATTAGAATGTGCACCCATCGATGGTAGACTTGTAATATCCCATGAGTATTTTACACGGTGTAAGAACACAGTTTAATAATATTCATAATTACTTTTTAAATAATTATCAATTAATTAATTATTAATGGCTAGCCTTTCTTATTAGTGAATCAGGTTGGTTTATTAAAGTGTTAATAGTTTGCCAAGTGAACTTGCGTTGATGATAATGTGATGAGGTATAAAATAAAGCGAATTAAGAATGAGGCGAGGAAAGATTTTCTTACGCGATGTGTGGTTGGAATCAGGAATGTGCTGTTGGAGGTTCCATGGTGTTCCCAAGAGGGAATGGGGATAAGTATGTGGCGGAGAAAAGTTTTCAAGGCTGAAATGAGAGAGTTGTGCTTATTGAGTCAACTCGGTCATGGTGGGCCAAACATCCCGCCCCCCCCTCCGTGCTGAAGTGAGTCTATGAATATGATTCTATGAAACCATAAGAATTAGTTGGAGGCTTAATTTGAACATGGCATTCATCTGTTCACTTGGTTCATGGCCTTTCAGTTCTTGGACAATCATGTATATTGTCCACAAGCGAATGGGCAAGGATCGAACTCAAGTCCTGGGGATCCACCTCAGTGAGTAAGAACAATGAGAACAGAACAACGGCTTAGATAAACATCATTCACAGCATCAGGAACAAGAATGATAAAGATTTAGTCTCTCGACAAGGCAGTGGAGTGGTTTCTCATAGATAGCTTCTTGACGTGTAGGTTAATTATGGAAATTGGCTCCAAATTAACCAAAATTGGGGAATATGGGATAAAAATATTAAATGCTGTGCCTGGTATGTTTCCACACAATCCCTAATTTATGCCAACACATGTGTGAGACTGAGAATCAATAGAAAAACAATTACAAGAACATATGGGGGGTTAATCGTAAGGCACAACAAAGTTCTCTGTTAAGAGTTTCCTGAGGATGTCAAATTTGGTCATTAATCTTTTCAGATTCACATGGGTATAGAAAACATCTGTGGTAATGTTACTTGATTTGCTTTCCCAAGGGCACTTTACTAAAGTACACAAAGCTGGGAGTAGATAGCGTGACAGGCAGCATCTCTGGATAGAAGGAATGAGTGACGTTTCGGGTCGAGACCCTTCTTCAGTCTGACGAAGGGTCTCGACCCGAAATGTCACCCATTCCTTCTGTCCAGAGATGCTGCCTGTCCCGTTGTGTTAAGGCCCTGTCCCACTTTCCCGAGTTACTCACGAACTCCCCTGAGTTTTCCCCTTGAATCAAATTCGGAGAATTACGGTAATAGCCGTTCGTAGGTACTCGGGGCTATTTTTTCAACTCGTGGACATTTTTCAACATGTTGAAAAAACGTCCCGACTTACCCGATGCCCCGAGTTCCAACGGCTGGCATTACGAGCCACTACGAAACATCTATGGGCTCCTACAAGCTCGCATCCGACATTACCCGACATTCCCCGAGTTCGAATCAAGGGGAAAACTCGGGAGTGTTCGTGAGTAACTCGGAAAAGTGGGACAGGGCTTGAACTCCAGCATTTTGTTTCTTTCTTTGGTGTAAACCAGCATCTGCAGTTCCTTCCTACACCTGAGAGTGGATAGGCAGATAACCTGTTGCCCAGTCCTTTTCCTGCTCTCTGTGGGGAGAAGTATAGAGGCCTCCTCTAGCATTCAAGTTGCCTTTCTGTCCTCCCGAAAACTCCCACACCTCCAATGCACCTCACTCATTGCCTTTTCATGTCAGTTGTTCTCTCAAACCAAAGGGAGGTCTGGGCAAATAAGATGGGAGGAATTTTTCCTTCAGCAATCCCGTGTGGGTATTAATTCTGTAATACTTAAATAATCGACTTCAAGACTGCAGTAAGATCTAATTAAATGTAGCAAATCTCTGCCGGTGCTCCTCATGTTTGAATGAAGTGCATTAGTCCCTCTGAATGACAGTAATTTATAAATAACAACCTTTTCGATCAGCAGCCTTTTGCAGTCCTGGAAACAAAACAGGTTCATTCGAGGATAGAATAATCCGTTTGCACTTTGCATTTAATTTCTCCTGATAGATTCTCTCTAATCCCTACCTTTGCCTCTCAGGTACAATTCCAGCAATGTTAGAGGGTGTAGAGATTCTGCCTCGCAATGATACGCTAATTGTTACAAATTTGATTTTTTGCTCTGCCAACAGATAAAGACGGGGACATATGCGTTCCTGTGGGATATGGCCGTGGTGGAATACACTGCACTGACTGATGATGACTGTTCTCTGACTGTGGTGGGGAACAGTGTCAGTAGCAAAGGGTATGGGATTGCACTGCAACATGGAAGTCCCTACAGGGACCTCTTCTCCCAGAGGTAAGGGAAACATCAAATCTATTTGTATTACCAAGAACTGTGATGGTCAGCTATTGTTTATAGGACTCTAAACATCCCGGTGATCTGATTCACCACCAATCTTTTGAGCAATTTTGGTCACCTCAACTGAGGAAGGATGTGCTGGCTCTGGAGACGTTCCAGAGGAGGTTCACAAGAATGATCCCACGAATGAGTAGGTTAATCTATGATGAGCGTTTGTCGGCCCTGGGCCCGTACTCGCTGGAGTTTAGAAGAATGTGGGGGTGACCTCATTGGAACGTACAGAAGAGTGAAAGGCTTGGATACAGTGGATGTAGAGAGGATGTTTCCACCAGATAGGGAGTCTAGGACTAGAGGTCAGAGCCTCAGAATTAAAGGAAGTTCTTTTGGGAAGGAGATGACGAGAAATTTCTTTAGTCAGAGGGTGGTGAATCTGTGGAATTCTTTGCCACAAAAGGGTGTCGAGGCCAAGTCAGTGGATTTTTTTAAGGCACAGATAGACGTATTTTTGATTAGCACAGGTGTCAGAGGTTATGGGGAAAAGACATGGGGTTAGCAGGGAGAGATAGATTAGCCATGATTGAATGGCGGAGTAGACTTTATGGGCCGAATGACCTAATTCTATTCCAATCACTTATGACCTTATGACCAATGATAAACTAAAATAGTTTGGCCAAAGTGATTTTGCACCTATGCACTTGCCATTAAAATTGTCCAGGTTACATGAAACTAGACTGCTTAAGATTCTGGAATACTAGAATCTAGAAAAATTAAATATATTCCCCTCATCCCCTCTTCCCTTCCTTCCTTCCTCAATACCCAGGGCATTGGCAAGTTAGGCAACCTCCACCCACCTCCACACTCAATAGACATTAAACATGTTTGTGTGTGCAGCAAGTGTGTAATGTGCACATTTAACAAGCTACCGCAAACATTGTCAAATTTCAATATGACCTCTCCCCTGGATCTCAGCGGATAGCAAATTTGGGTACAAACATTTTAAAAGTAAATGCCAGTTTGATTTGTGAGCGAATGCGAAGAGTAAGGATTGTAGCACTGTAGAGCTTATTTAAGTAATAAATTCCTCTCAGGGGGAAGTAGTGTCTGGCCATGAATGATAAATCACCCATTTATACATTTTCAGGGATTTAGTCTCTGCCAGAGTCACTGTCTGCACTGTCTGGTGCCTGGAATCAATTGCCATTTGCACTGCATCTTTTTAGAAAATATGTTCACAGAATGTTTTCTATTGAAAGAGAAGATATAATGCTTTGATGGTCTTGATTTAGGACTTGCCATATTCTATGATTAAATGAAGAGCCAACAATTTTAGACCAAGCAGTTCAGCCTTTGCACGAACCTTCCACATAGAGACTTCCTGCCCTGGTACTGATTACTGGGGGAAAAGCTAAAGAGACTTGGAATGGAAGCTCCATGTGAATAGATAAATAATTGCCTGCAAATCAGAAAATCATATGAGCCCTTTGATTGCAAGTGGCAAGAGTCCATAAAGGCTTGGATGGAGAATCAGACAGTCACAGGGCAAGGAAAGGAAATGATTGCCAGGGGTGTGAGAGACATGGGTTAGTGCGGATGGTAGACCTGATGATTTGTGGGGGGTTAGATTGATGATTTGGAGAAATGGTTGGTTTGGAAAGGTTTTGCTCTGGTCATTTGAAGGGCAAGGATGGGGAGGGAGAAGGTTTGAAAAGATGATGGGGGAGATTTGAACTGAAATGTGCTTGGGGGGGTGGGGGGATTTGAGAGGTTTATGGAGATGGTTAGTAGTCTAGGCAGGTGATTTGATGAGGTTGAGTAGATGATTTAGGGGATGCACTAATAAACAAGACAAGAGACAAGACAAGATAGTTTATTATCATGTGTCACAGATAAGACAATGGAATTCTTGCTTGTTGCAGCACAACAGAATATTGTAGGCATAAATACAGAACAGATCAGTGTGTCTATATACCGTAGACCATATATATATACACACGTAAATAAACAGATAAAGTGCAATAGGCTGTTATAGTTCAGAGTTTGTTTGAAGTTGTGTTTAATAGTCTGATGGCTGTGGGGAAGATCCTGTTCCTGAACCTGAATGTTGCAGATTTCAGGCTCCTGTACCTTCTACCTGATGGCAGCAGAGAGATGAGTGTGTGGCCAGGATGGTGTGGGTCCTTGATGATGTTGGCAGCCTTTTTGAGGCAGCGACTGCGATAGATCCCCTCGATAGTGGGGAGGTCAGAGATTTGTGGTTTGGGGGCTGATGATTTGTAGTTTGGGGTAGATGATGTGGGTGTTGTATAGGACCGATTGGAGGATCTGTGGAAGTGGGGCAGATAATTTAGGTGTTGGAAGATGATTTGGGGTTGGGCTAATTTGGAATATGGACTAATGTTTGAGCGGGCTTGAGTTAATGATTTTAAGGGGTTGGGATTATGATATGGGGGTTGGGCAGATAATTTGGGGGAATTCTTCCGAAGATTTGAGGTACTTCAACTGATGATTTAGAGGATTGGTCTTGTGAATTGAAGAGGTGTCAGGCAAAGTTTGTGGAAATGGGCAGATAATATGAGGAGATCAGACTTCTGACTGGGATGGAGCCAAGCAAATTGTTGATGGAGCCATTGGACAGAAACCTGGGGGCACCTTGAAGATGATCACAGGGCGGACCAGGCAGGTGACCCGGAAAGGTCAGTCACAGTCAAGCAGATAATGGATGAATAATACTAAATCCGTAGATGCACAATTTGGCATCTTTATGTGTTATTCATCAACATCCTCATGATAGCATGAGCTACACACACAAAGAATGGTTTTGGCTTTGATCAGAAATTGTTCCCCCAAGTACAAATAAATGAGCTCCCCAGGATAGAAGTCGTACAACAGAGATTCAAAAACCAGGTTAGATCATGTGCAGGTGTCCCAGCACCAGATCTTTGGCAGGGTATGTTAGCCTTGGAGGGAGTGCAATATAGATTTATGAATGAAATCTGGGCTCCAATGAGTAAGGACTACAGGACAGCATCCTGCGTTCCCCAGAATTTAGTGGGAACAATTTTACTGAAGCTTTTAAGGTATAAATGAAGGCAAATATGGTGGAAAGAGCCCAGGGCAATGGTATAGTCTAGAAATGCAGATGGATGCAGATCAGCACAAATGCATTACATAGAAACATAGAAAATAGGTGCAGGAGTAGGCCATTCGGCCCTTCGAGCCTGCACCGCCATTCAATATGATCATGGCTGATCATCCAACTCAGTATCCTGTACCTGCCTTCTCTCCATACCACCTGACCCCTTTAGCCACAAGGGCCACATCTAACTCCCTCTTAAATATAGCCAATGAACTGGCCTCAACTACCTTCTGTGGCAGAGAATTCCAGAGATTTACCACTCTCTGTGTGAAAAATGTTTTCCTCATCTCGGTCCTAAAAGATTTTCCTCTTATCCTTAAACTGTGACCCCTTGTTCTGGACTTCCCCAACATCGGGAACAATCATTCCTGCATCTATCCTGTCCAACCCCTTAAGAATTTTGTAAGTTTCTATAAGATCCCCCCTCAATCTTCTAAATTCTAGCGAGTACAAACCGAGTCTATCCAGCCTTTTTTCATATGAAAGTCCTGACATCCCAGGAATCAGTCTGGTGAACCCTCTCTGTACTCCCTCTAAGGCAAGAATGTCTTTCCTCAGATTAGGAGACCAAAATTACAGTGTTGCCCACTACCTTTAGCCTTGTCCTTGGAATGGGATATCAACCTAGATCATCCCTAGATCATGTGCTGTCAGTGAACCATAGTTACCTAGCTTGCAGGGGTACTGTACGTTGGACTGGCAAAATTTCACATAGTGAACGATTTTTGCAACAAAAATCGTTGAAATGAAATTATGTTTTGAAAAATCAGTTTTGGACAAGTTGTTCTCAGTGTGAGAGACCCATTAACAAAGGAGCGGCATTTTAGGAATACTATCGGAAATCAGCAACAAACATATTCTAATGAGCAATAGAGTTAGGTCCCGCAGGTAATTCTGAATGGCATCCATGAATAACAGCAGGTAATTATGAATGGCTTCAAGCTACTCTTCGGAGCTTGGTAACGGAGAGGAAGAATCGAGTGTGATGATGTTTGAGTGTTGTGTTGGAGTTTGTGAGCAATGGTAGTGTGACTGATACTCTACCCCATCTGTGTGCAGGATTCTGGAGTTGCAGGACACTGGGGATCTGGACGTCTTCAAGCAGAAATGGTGGCCAAAGATGGGTCGGTGTAATCTGAAGTCTCTCTCCGGTGGCCATCCAGATGGACAGGCACTCAAACTGCAGAGCTTTGCTGGTGTCTTCTGCATCTTGGCAGCAGGACTTCTTCTCGCCTGCCTTGTGGCAGCTTTGGAAATCTGGTGGACCAGCAATCGATGCCATCAGCAAAGTCCCAAGGAGGTAAATCTAACTGGCAGGTTTGTTCTAGTTTTTAGTTTTAGCGTTAAATTGTGGAAACAGGCCCTTCGGCCCACCGAGTCCATGCCGACCAACAATCTCCCGTACATTAGTTCTGTCTTATCCCATTTCACATCGGACACACCAGGAGCGATTTACAAAAGCCAATCAACTTACAAATCTGCATATCTTTGGCAAATGTGGGAGGAAAACATCTTTTTCATTATTCCTTCCAAAGTGGATAGCCTCACATATTCCTACATTATCCTCCATCTACCGACTTCTTGGAGTTCGCTAACTTATCTGTATCTTTGCGGGCTTCTCTTCCCAACTTGTTAACCCATTTATCTTGTTTCATCCGAAAAGCTAGCTGCAGTACCCTCGTCCCTTCATCCCAGTCATCAATATAGGTTACAATTAGTTGACTCCAGTAACATTCCCTGTGGAATCACACTGGTCATTGACAGACGATCTGCGAATGTCCCATCTATCCTACCTTACTGCTTTCTGTTAGTTGGCCACTCTTCTATCCATGTTATATATTTTACCCTCAACCATGCACTCTAACTTGGTGCACTAACTCATTATGTGATTAGCTTCAGGAGGTCCAAATACATTTCATCCATTGCTTCCCTTTTATCCACCTGTTTGTAATACCTGCAAAGAACTCTAGCAAACTTGTCAAACATTATGTTCAAGAAGGAACTGCAGATGCTGGAATATCGAAGGTAGACAAAATTGCTGGAGAAACTCAGCGGGTGCGGCAGCATCTATGGAGCGAAGGAAATAGGCAACGTTTCGGCCCGAAACATTGCCTATTTCCTTCGCTCCATAGATGCTGCCACACCCGCTGAGTTTCTCCAGCAATTTTGTCAAACATTATTTCCCTTTCCAATGTTGACTCTGCTTGAGGATGACACAAAATGCTGGAGTAACTCAGCAGGTCAGGCAGCATCTCTGGAGCAAAAGGATAGGTGACATTTCGAGTGGGGACCCTTCTTCAGACTGAAGCCTGAAGTCAGAAGAAGAGTTGTGACCCAAAACGTCACCTCTCATTTTCTCTCCAGTGAAGCTGCCAAACCTGCTGAGTTATTCCTGCATTGTGTGTCTATCTTTGGTACAAACCTTCACCTGCTTTTCTTTTTTTGCTACATTTTGACTCTTGTTTGATTCACTGAATTTCTAAATGACGTGCTATTATCTGCTCATTAGTGGTTTTCTGTGATTTCCCATGGACAGATGCTTCACTAACTTATCTATAAATTCTCTCCACCTGTCACTCTCCTTTCCAAAATAACAATATTTGTTGTATTCTAATCCTCCGAGACTGCAGAATCCAGAGATTACAATTAACATACCCAATATCATTGCAGTCCCTTACTGTACTTTAAGAACCTAAGATCAAGCCGATTTGCACGTCAATTACGCGACATCATTTACGTGTTACACCGCGCGCGTCGTGGCGCTTACACGATACGCGCATGGTACGCATTACGCGTGCATGGTGCGTGGTGACATAGGACATAGGTGACGTGGTGACTATTTTTCAAAATAGACTTTATTCATTGATAAATATATACAATTCCTGAACCATTCAAACAAACAAAATTCATCCGACATTTTCGGAGACTATGCAAATTTTTTCAGTACAATTTTTTTACCTTTTTCAAATTTCACCAAACAGTCCCCCTCCCGTGCCACTCTGTGGCCCCTGTCCAAGTAATAAATATATACAGTGTTTACAGTGCGAAAATCCCATTTGACATTTTCACTTCCACAAATAATGTTCCCCACCCGTGCCACTCATGTGGCCCCCTGGCGTGGGATACCTTCCCTTAATTTAATTTGAGGGGCGTCTCCACCATACCGTGCCCCCCATGTCCAGCAGCGGAAGGACCCTAGACTGTGGCCCTCCCCCACCGAGCCTTGGCGTTGGCTGCACCAAGCCTCAGCGAGTCCCTTAGCACGTACTCCTGCAGTCTGCAGTGGGCCAGTCGGCAACATTCCCTGATAAGAACAGATTGACGCCCACGTAGTACAGGCCCTTTACTTTGTCCAATAGTTTCCTTCTTGTAAAATAAATAGTTCAGTGTTCCTCCTCCTCGTATAGCCGTGATTAACTGTTATTATTAGAATAATCTTAATGTTTTAAGACTAATCCAATATAATTACCTTCAAAGTCTGCCATTTCTCTGCTTTTCGTTACTAATTCCCCAGTTATCCTCCTAGGGACCAGTTGTTTATTTTAGTTACTCTCTATTTATATATTCGAAGAAGGTCTTACTTCCTGCTTTGATGGTGTTTGCCAGAGAGCAGCGGTGTTGGGTTACAATGGGAATCGAGGTCACAATGTAGCAGAACCACATGGATTTGCAAATCTCGGATGTATTCAATTCAAAAACTTCAGTCTCAGGAGCAAGTCAACCCATGCTTCAAAGAAACTACTTCATCTTTTGGTCATGAAGCAAGCCAGCAACCCCCAGGTCCAGGCACTTTATATTCCATTGGGATTTCTTGTGCATGTCCTTCAGGACAAAACAGCCCTCCCACCTGGCAGCTTACTTTCTGCATTTACAGCCGAGAAACATCCTCAGTGGCAGAAGGTTAAAACACCAGCAACTGTGTGAAGGGCAAAGAATTCCCCAAACTCCCTTGCCTGGACCTCTTATACTTGTTCCCCCTTCCCCTTTCATTTTGCTCACCCTCCCTCTCTACCCCAATCTCTCAGTCCCCTACCCTCCCGTGTTCCCATAGTTTCTCCACACACTGTCCCTGTCCCCTGCTCCATTGCCCCTTCCATCCCTTGCTCTCCATCCTCTTGCTCTCTCCCACTCCATCACTCCTCCCTCCATTATTCCATTTCCCTTGCTTCTTTCTTCTATCCTCCATTTCCTTTAACGCTCCTACCCTTTGTTCACCTCTCCCATTCCCTGTCCCCTCTCCCCTCTCCCCTCTCCCCTCTCCCCCTCCTCCCTCTCTCTCCCTCCCTCTCTCTCCCCTCCCCCTCCCCCCCCCTCCCTCTCTCCATCCTTCTCCCCCTATCCCTCTCCCCTATCCCTTCCCTATCTCTCTCCCCTATCTCTCCCTCTCTCTTCCTCCCACCCTCTCCCACTATCTCTCTCCCCGTCTCTCTCTCTCCCCTCTCTCTGTCACACATACACACACACACACACACCATGTCTCACTCTACACCCTGTTCTCTCCCTGTCTAACCACACACATACTCCCCTCCCATCTCCCCTGGTCCTCCTCTGGCTCCCCTGGCTCAGTCTAACGAGATGTTTCTTGTTCAGGATAAGGAGGTGAACCTGGAGCAGGTGCACCACCGCATGGACAGCCTGATGGACGACGACATGGCCCACAAGCAGATCTCGGCCGCCTCCATCGACATCTCTGCTCTGGATATCGGCAGCAGGCAGGCAGGCCAGGGCATGGAGCCCGTGCGGGATTACCAGAACACCCACATTTCAGTCAGCACTTTTTTACCAGAACAGTCTCATGGTACAAGCAGGAAGCTCTCCTCCCTGGCCAGCACCAACCTGTCTCTGCCTCTCAGCAGTTCAGCCACACTGCCGTCCATACAGTGCAAGCATCGATCACCAAACGGAGGACTCTTTCGCCAAAGCCCAGTCAAGGCACCGATGCCCATGTCATTCCAGTCTGTGTCAGGTCCTGGGGGGCTCCCAGACGCGATGGAGCCTTCCCACGGGACCTCCATATAACTTCAAAACGCCGCATGGCAACATTTTTAATATAAAAAATTTACAAAAAAAAATCTAGCATTTTCATGTAAATACTTGTAAATAATTCAAGAATGAAGTGGGGTAAAGTGTATTTTGAATATTCTCAATTTTTGAAGTCAGTAGATCATGTATGAATGGCTTTGTAAATTTTGTTCTATACAAATAAAAAGCAGAATTACTTGTGACGGTTATTTGGGGTGTGCAAGGGCTTTTCTTGCTCAGTGGGGATTCATTAAATTGTTCAGCGACTTCCTAATTTGCAGTGGCTTAGAAATTAGATTGCAACTCGCTGCATGGTTTGAACCCCATGCAATGGACAATCTGTTTCCTCCACTCAGGAAGTTCACAGGGGATTTCTAGTTAGGATGCACATTAGTACATCTCATGACATCAGACCTTTTTGCCAAGAAAAATTGGAGTTCCCATATCAAAGAAGCAGCCACTGTTTAACTCAAACCACAGTGTGTTTGTGCATGAAGCTCTATCTAAAGAAAGGTACACCCACATCTATGGGAATAAGGAGTAGGCCATTTTAGACTGAGATGAGGAAAAACATTTTCACCCATAGAGTTGTGAATCTGTGGAATTCTCTGCCACAGAAAGCAGTGGAGGCCAATTCATTGGATATTTTCCTATAGCTCTTAGAGCTAACAGAATCAAGAGATATGGGGAGAAAGCAGGGACTGATTTTGGATGATCAGCCATGATCATATTGAATGGCGGTGTTGGCTTAAAGGACTGAATGGCCTACTCCTGCATCTATTTTCTATGTTTCTAAACAAGAACAGGCAGATTTGTGCCTCTATTGGGGCTATTTCCACACCTCCATATGGTTTAATTGTTGATAAAGACAATTCTATTTGGCTGAACTTGAAGATTGGGAATCGCTAACTGTTCATCGTAGGACTCTTGTAGTGACACTGTTGACAGTACAGTTTGACTGGGACATCTTGTGCCCAAGACAATATTAAGGGTCGTGGTAGAGGAGGCACCTATGCACCTATTTTCAAATACCCTATTGTACAGGGAAACACACTCTTATCCAGAAGAACAATGTCAGCAGTGGGGAATGGGTCATATTGTCGGTAGATTAACAGCCAAGCAAGTGTAGGAAGGTCATAAGTGATAGGAGCAGAATTAGGCCATTTGGCCCGTCAAGCCTACTCCGCCATTCAATTACAGCTGATCTATCTCTCCCACCTAGCGCCATTCTCCTGCCTTCTCCCCATTAGCCCTGACACCCGTGCTAATCGGGTGTGTGTTTATGTCTGTGAATATCAAGAACTCTTTTCTTTGTCAACATTCTGGCAGTGGGATCAATCTAACTGGTTGATCAATGCCATATCTTAGTTTGATACACTACACTGCAGCATCAAATTGACCCCTGCCCTGCTCCACTCCAGGCGTGGGGGCTTACTGTACGTTTCCATCAGTGAGGGGGATGTGGTTTCATGAGCCAGCAGATCTGCCAACACCGTCTGCTTTCTGTTGCAGGTTGAGAATAATTATCCTTGTGCGGTGATCCTCACTCCCCTGAAAAACCCACTTATCAAGTCATAGAAATATATGTGCAAAAACAGGCCCTTCATGAATTTTATTTATCCGTTAGGAACTTTGGTTTCTGCAGCCATACAACAAGAAGAAACAATTTTACAAGACACACAACAAACTCAATTCACACAGACATCCATCACGGAGAATCTCCTCCTCACTGTGATGGAAAGCAAAGTCTTGTCTCTCCCCTGCTCTCCATCCTCGCCCGATGTTAAAGCCCCCGGCGGGCGATTGTAAGGCCCTGCTCCGGGTCTTAATGTTGGAGCCCCCGGCGGGCTATGGCAAGTCCCACGGCCATTAAAGCTGCGCCGGGCGATGTCAGGCCCCACTCCGGGTCGTTTTCAGCCCCGCAACTCGGGCGGGAGAAGCTGCCACCGCGGGAGATCCGAAAGGCGGTCTCCCACTTCTGGCTTACAAGTCTGCACTCACCATTAAACATCATTTACACGAACCTTAGACTCAATTCACACAGACATCCATCATGGTGAATCTCCTCCTCACTGTGATGGAAGGAAAAGTCTTGTGTCTCCCCTGCGCTCCATCCTCTCCCGATGTTAAAGCCCCCGGCGGGCGATTGTAAGTCCCGCTGCCATTAAGGCCGCGCAACCATTTCATTGTCTCTGTACTGTACACTGACAATGACAATTAAAGTTGAATCTAATCCCATATGGTATTCTCCCCATTTTCACATCATCTCCTCCTGGATTCCACCAGCAACCTGCAACGTCAGTGGCCAATTTACCTGCCATCCTACACATATACTGGAGTACCTGGAGAAAATCCATGGGGTCAACATCAGAAGTCAGAAGTCTTCCAGAAACTGGGGCAATGGATCTGTGAGGCAGCAACTCTACCAGCTACACATCCTCAGTGCCCACTTTGCTGCCTAAAATGCACTGATGCCCCAAAACCTAAAATGCAGTCCATGAAGTTTGCTCCTATGAGTACTGAGGTTGAAAGGGTTAGCTAATTAAATCCATGACGGCCACAGAATAGCTGACACACAACGAATCTGAACAACCAATGCCAAAATCCATGGAGTTGGCACAAATCAATGGGGTTTCTACTGCTCAAGATATAAGTGGTCACTTTTATGAAAGGAGTTTTCTGATGATTGATGCCTTGTATTCTGGTAAGGCTCCTTTACAAGTTTGCATGTTATTGGAGTAGAATCAGGCCATTCGGCCCATCGAGTCTACTCCGCCATTCAATCATGGCTGATCTCTGCCCCCTAATCCCATTTTCCTGCCTTCACCCCATAACCCTTGACACCCGTTCTAATCAAGAATTTGTCTGTCTCTGCCTTAAAAACATCCACCGACTTGGCCTCCACAGCCCTCTGTGCCAATGAGTTCCACAGATTAACTACCCTCTGATTAAAGAAATTCCTCCTCACCACCTTTCTAAAAGAGCGCCCTTGAATTCTGAAGCTATGACCTCTGGCCCTAGACTCTCCCATCAGTGGAAACATCCCTCCCACATCCACTCTATCTATGCTTCCCATTATTCTGTAGGTTTCAGTGAGGTCCCCCCTCAACCTTCTAAACTCCAGTGAATAGAGGCCCAGTGCTGTCAAACGCTCATCATATGCTAACCCACTGAAGGTTTATTTGAAGGGAGTCCCCTTGAACAGACATTGTTAATAAGCAGCACTGTCCCACAGGGGGTGGGGGGGTTCCATTACAACGAGGGCCGTCTCTTATTTTCAACACTTCTAATACTTATAGGTGCTGAATTCCTACTGAACCTCCGATAATGAAAGCCAAGGCACAGTGAGAACTCCAATAGAAAATGTCGCCATGATTCTGATGCCTCCACTAGTCTGGGGATGTAGCGCACTGCAGCCAAATACACTGTTGCTGTGCGGTGGTCTCAGCTCACGGCTGCGGCAATGCAGCGAGGAGGCAAGGCACGGAGGCGCAGCGGTAGAGTTGCTGACTTACAGCGTTTGCAGTGCCGGAGAATCCCCATAAATACATCTTCAAGACACACCCTTTGGCATAAAAGACTGGATAGACTCGGCTTGTACTCGCTTGAATTTAGAAGATTTGAGGGAGGATCTTATAGAAACTTACAAAATTCCTAAGGGGTTGAACAGGCTAGATGCAGGAAGATTGTTCCCGATGTTGGGGAAGTCCAGAACAAGGGGTCACAGTTTAAGGATAAAGGGGAAATCTTTTAGGACTGATCTGAGAAAAACATTTTTTTACACAGAGAGTGGTGAATCTGTGGAATTCTCTGCCACAGAATGTAGTTGAGGCCAGTTCATTGGCTATATTTAAGAGGGAGTTAGATGTGGCCCTTGTGGCTAAAGGGATCGGGGGTATGGAGAGAAAGCAGGTACAGGATACTGAGTTGGATGATCAGCCATGATCATATTGAATGGCGGTGCAGAGTCGAAGGACCGAATGGCCTACTCCTGCACCTATTTTCTATGTTTCTATGCCAATTTATTTACAGGGACATGCTAAATACCGACACACTACTGTGATTGCTAATCCCAGCCAGGAATCTCCTTCAAATACTGACACCCTCCTGGAGACCTTCTGTAAAAACTGATGCACTCCAAGCGAACACTGAAATACTGCTACACAGTCCAAAACTCACTGGAAACATTAACAGTGCCAGCAATCTTCTGTACATATATGAGTGCACTCCCTAAGATGCCCTATATATGCAGAACACCATGCTGACTTCCCAACTTCTTGAGGTCTGCAAAAGAAACTGATACCATTACACTGAACCACTATTCCCCAATAAAGTAATAGAAATATGGCAGGTAGCAATCTAATAAACAGTTATACTGCACGTGAAAAGGCATCGAGGGTTCATTTGAGCATATTAATTCTCCCCTCTTTTCCCCTCAACTCACCCTACATTCTACCATTTATTGACACACTAGGGGCAATTTATTATGGATAATTCATCCACTACACATCTTTGTGAGTGGAAACTGGAACATCTGGAATAAACGCACGCGGTCACGGGGAGAACATGCAACTTCTGCACAGACCAAGACCAGAGGTCAGGATTAAAAAATCATAGACCATAAACACTACAGCACAGGAACTGGACCCTGGGCACCCACAATGTCTTGGATAAACATGATGCCAAGTTAAATTAGACTCCTCTCTCTGCATGTGATCCATGTCTCTCCATTACTGCATATCCATGCATGGGACAGGTTTAGAGGGATATGAGCCAAACGCAGGCAGGTGGGACATGTTGGCCGGTGTGTGCAAGTTGGGTCCAATTGCCTGATTCAGGTCAGGGTGCTTCTTCAGCCAAGGGGGACCTCAGAATGTGAGCAATAGAATGCAAGCACCGTACAGATGATTGGAATCCAACTGAATACAGTCATTCCCAAATAGTGTTGGACAATATTCCTAACCAGGGTCTGGGGAAATATTCAAGTACGTTTCATGGTGATCCCACCACAGGCAGGCCAGGATGTCACTTACGTAATCCTGCTACAAATCCAGCACAGTTCTCCATATGCAATGTTGCATGCACCGCACTGATCCAGAGACCTCTCCTGTTGCCAGACAGCTCAGGACTGAAGAATGAGCAGCAATCCTTTGTGGTCGACCAGCCAGAGTCTTCTGATGATGCAAAGTCACCCAAGATGTTGATTAATCGCAAGTGCACTTGAACCTTCTATCCATTGTGTTCAAAATTTCTAACCCCTGAAATGTCCTGAGATAAAGATTTTCACTATACCTTGGAATTCACGACAATAAACTAAACTAAACTATTCTGTTTTATTCCATCATGCACAGACTGTGCCTCACTGGGTCACACTCTGGCTTTTGAGCCAAGAAGTTATGTGTTTGAATCCCACTGCAGTCTGAGCATGTAATCTTGCCTGATATTTCATTGCACTATTTCCAGATTGCTGAAATAGCAGAGGTGCCACCCACGATAGAGGCTATATCTATCCTCTTAGATGGATAAATAATCATGTGATCGTTCATTAATCTCGCTGTTTGTACGGCTTGCTATGTGTCATGTTCCACTGTGCAGTTCTGCGGCTTATCAATCTGTGGCTGTTCGGTGACTATGAAAGGCAATAGAGATATGCTAATGTGCTCTTCAAGCTCTGTGTCAGCTGCGGTGTTAGGACAGTGTACAATTCCAAAAGACCACAGCAATTAAAGGGAACCAAACACAATTCTGAACTTGCACTGTCAAACAAGCTAAAAAAATGTACTTGTTACAGTGTTGTGGATCTTTGCTATGCTCAACCACATTTTTGACTGTCAGATGTCTATCAATAATTCAAACCAGCTGAAAGCTTGAATACTAACATTAGACGGGACAATCCTTCCAGTGCTTTGTTTAATATTTCACTGCCTGCCAAGCCTATAATATTCTACTGTCTGGCCCATATTGTTAATTCAACAACAATGAGGTCGACTGTTAGTCACTGCACGTGACATTGAATACAAAACTTCATCTCTTCACCTCAGCTGAAACCCTTGTCTGCAGTCTAAAGTTTGCTCCGTAATCTGCCTGCTGAGCACTTGTTTTCTTTTCGACGTTCTTCAGAGTTCCTGAAGCTAATGGGATTCGCTGCAAGCTAGCATTTGCGTTTGAACAGTAGCTCCGAGATGTCAGTTTCAGCACCGTTTATTGATGATATTTCCTTTTGGGGTTTAATTCCTCTCACTAAGATGCAAGGACCATTGAAATTGATGAATGAGAGAATGTCTCTGACAACTAATTATTTCACTCCATTTGACTGTTTACACAAACTAGATGCTATTGATATTCATAGCCCTGAATTTCAGTGGCCTATTCAATGGTATTTGAATATCCTCCCACACAATCAGTCAGGATAACACAGCCAATATTCACTCAACATGCTCACTAAGTCTCATGGAGTCAGTACAAATATATTTTGTAATCCCCAATCAGCGTGGGTGTTATTCCTTGCAATTACTTACAATCTAAAGCAGGTCCCTGTGATTCTCATATTGTCCACAATATTTCCCTGTCATTCTGGTATTACTCCCTGTCGCATAACTCATGTATGTAATACTGACTCTATTCCCTAGTATGTCTCTGTAATCCAGATGTTATTCCCAGGCTATTATTCCCAGCAGCATTCCTGTGATCCTCATATAATTCCCAGTTCATCACAGATACTGACCTCCCCACCATTGACAGGATCAATAAGAGATTTAAGGCAATAAGGCAATCAGCCTAATCAAGGACCCACACCACCCTGGCCATGCTCTCATTTCACTCTTGCCATTGGGAAGAACTGGTGTCGGAGTCTGAAAACTGTATCCTCCAGGTTCAAGAACAGCTTCTTCCGAACAACCATCAGGTTATCGAACAATACGAACTCCAACTAAAATCCAAACTACTGACTGCCAGGTTTGCAATAGAGACTTTGGGTATGTTTTACTTTTGCACTGTTATTATAATTTGTTAATTTACTGAACTTTTTTTTTTGTTTTGTTTATTATATTGAGTACAGTATTATATTGAGAACAAGCCTGTTCTGCTGCTGCTGCAAGAAAAGGGCCTGTCCCACTTGGATGTAATTTGCGCGTAATTTACGCGTCAACATTAATGCGTCACGATGCACGGCGCGCGATGTGCGCATGGTGTGCAATTTGGGATGTACGCATTGGTGCGCAGTTTAGGATTTTGGGATGTTCAAAATCTTCGTGCGCCATCTGTGTGACACGCAAATGACGCCCAAGTGGGACAGGCCCTTAAGAAATGTTTATTTTCTCTCCCAAGTTTGTAGAATTAACAAGATAGAATGATATACTTTGTGACTGTCGCTTTAAAGAAACTCTTAAAGCTGCACAAAATTCTTGTGTCAAGATTATGGATCTAATCTCTTTGAGCTCCCATTCGATATCTTCTCATTCCTTGAAATGTGAGGTCATGTCATGGTGTGAAAAGGAGCTGAAAAATACATCAAGCCAAAAGTTTTTTCTTTGAGCATTGAATCAATTTGTGCAGATATAAATCCCATGTCAAGCATTCTGCTTCAATCACTATGTGAGAACAGGCAGCTGCTTCAGACTGTCAGATGATATTTATTAACCAAATTAAATGTCTTAATTTTATTAACAAGGTAAATTGTCCCTAGTGTGCGTAGGATAGTGTTAATGTGTGGGGATCGCTGGTCAGTGCGGACTCGGTGGGCCGAAGTCCTGTTTCCATGCTGCATCTCTAAAGTAAACTAAAGTAAACTGAACCAAATTATTTCATTGTTAATTGGGAGCTAACTCACATTAGCTCAATTCCCTGAAATTAAAGCCCATGACTCTTGCCCTCCTCAACCCGAACTTATTCTGCCAACTGGGAACATTTTTTAATAAATAGACTTTTTTTTATTGCCCTTGTATTTTTCTCCTGGTAGTTGACAGCAAAATAAATATTTTTGGTTTAAGAACATTACAACCTATGCCTATTTATACATTCTCAATCCCCTTTGCCTTCAGAAGGATATGGTCCTAATGTGAGCAGGTGTGACCAGCGTAGATACGGCATCTTGGTCGGTATGGAGAAGTTGGTGCGTGGCCCTTTGTCCTTGGTGAATATGTAACAATACTGTTTACTCAAATCTCTCCTGCCTTTCACCAAAGGAGAGGCCTTGTTTGGGCTCTCCCACCATCCTTTGCTTCTTAAAGCATGTTTTATTTCTAGCATTGTCCATGCTAATTGAATACTGAAAACATTTAAAAAAAAATGTAAAAGCAAGATAAGATAAAGATGAAAAAATAAGTAAAATAAAAATAAATTCTGCTCTTACCTTTCCAATAAAAAGTAAGCAATATTATTCAAATGAATGAGCCACAAATGCCAGAACCGTCAGCTGAAGAACAACATAATCTGTTGTATTAACTCTCCAAAGATGCTGCCTAATCTCCAAAGTATGTTCAGCAATTTTCTGATGTTTATGTCATGTCAGTCAAGCTCACAGCCTTAATCTGCTCCAAATATAAGGTCATAAGGTCATAAGTGATAGGGGTAGAATTAGGCCATTAAGCCTACTCCACCATTCAATCATGGTTAATCTATCTCTCCCTCCTAACCTCATTCTCCGGCCTTCTCCCCAGAACCTCTGACACCTGTACTAATCAAGAATCTATCTATCTGTGCCTTAAATATATCCACTGCCTTTGTCTCCACAGCTTTCTGTGGCAAAGAATTCCACAGATTCACCACCTAAAGAAATTTCTCCTCATTTCCTTCCTAAAAGAACTTCCTTTAATTCTGTGCCTATGACCTCTAGTCCTAGACTTTACCACTAGTGGAAGCATTCTCTCCACATCCACTCTATCCAAGCCTTTCACTATTCTGTACATTTCAATGAGGTCCCCCCTCATTCTTCTAAACTCCAGCGAATGCAGGCCCAGTTCCGACACAGGCTCCTCATAGGTTAATCTACTCATTCCTGGGACCATGCTTGTAAATGTAATCACAATATGTAACCGATCATCGCAATACCTCACCCTGGTCTCGTTCTCTGCCATCCGTTCTCGAGATGACCTTCTTGCTCCAGCACGAACTCTCAGCCTTATTCTCACCTCCTGCACCTTGAGCCCAATTTGAAGGCAGCACTCAGGGAGCAAGAGAAATAGACCATTACGAGTCAACATCCCCCAGGACAATGACAGACTTGTGGGGTTTGTAAACAAAATTAATAGTTAAGGTCTTTGGCTTCCACCAAATTATTAATAGAATAGAATAGAATAGAATTCTCATTAAATTTTCACAGTGAAATAGAAGGAGCATAGAGTTTGTACCAGAGTGGAACAATGGTGCAGTTGGTAGAGCTGCATCTTACTTTGTGAGCGACCTGCATCCAATTGTGACCTTACATGCATTCAGTGTGGAGTTTGCATGTTCTGCCTGTGACCATGTGGGTTTGCCCTGGGTGCTCTGGTTTCATCCCACATGCTGGTTGGTAGATTAATTGGCCACAGTCAATTGCCTCTTTGTGCGGGAAAGTGAGTGTGTGGAATTTTCTGCCTCAGAGGGCGGTGGAGGCAGGTTCTCTGGATGCTTTCAAGAGAGAGCTGGATAGTGCTCTTAAAAATAGCGGAGTCAGGGGATATGGGGAGAAGGCAGGAATGGGGTACTGATTGGGGATGACCAGCCATGATCACATTGAATGGCGGTGCTGGCTCGAAGGGCTAAATGGCCTACTCCTGCACCTATTGTCTATTGTCTATTGTCTATTGTTAGAATCTGTGGGAGTCGATGTGATCAGTTAGAATAGTACAAACCACATGTTTGATTGCTGGCATGGACTCATTGGGCCAAACGACCCTTTTTCCACCTCTATGGGCCGAGGAACAACATGTCTGAACACAGTATGAATTCTGAGTCATTCTGTTCTCTGCCAGCGACACTAAACTAAAAGATTGCTACTTTCAGCAAAATGGGGGGAAGGTTTTCAAATGACACAATAATAACAGCCACTAGTCGACCAGTGTTAATTTTCACCACATATTCTTTTCATAGAATCATACAGCATGGAAACAGGCCATTTGGCTCAACTGTGTAGGTCCTGCCCATGTTAGACTTGCCAAAATGTAACACGTCATATTTCTCTGTATTAAATTCCATCAACCATTCCTCAGGCAACCATTTCTGCCTATACGTGTAGGAAATAATTGCCATTGCTGATTTAAACTGAAGGTAGACACAAAATGCTGTAGTAACTCAGCGGGGGAGGCAGCATCTCTGGAGAGAAGGAATGGGTGATGTTTCGGGTCGAGACTCTCAGTCCGAAGATGGATCTCAACCAGAAAAGTCACCCATTCCTTCCCTCCAGAAATGCTGCCCGTCCCGCTGAGTTACTCCAGCATTTATGCCGATATTCTGTGTTTGCTACATTCAGTCAGTGAAAACAATATTCCTGCCTAAGTGTTTTAATAAATCTCCTCTTATTACAATGGACGAGCAGTTCACAATGCTGAACAATGCAACACTGACAATGGATATACACTGAGAAATGAGCGATCTATGGAAATATATTTATTACATCGACTGAAGTTTGGATGTGACTCCAAAGAGAAACAGCATCATTAAGTCTGCTGGTTAGAAGCGGCCAATACCTACATCGATCCAAACATCTGCCTGTCATCTCCAACATCTGGTGAAGCACCCGTCTAGATGACATAAAGAACGCTGTGTGACTTTCATCCCTTATTCTACCACTTTATTGGTGTGTTGCTTTTGTTGCCAATGTTCAAAAAATAATCTTCAGATCCAATGATTGAGTTACAGACAGCTGCCAGGTGCATTGAAGTGTGTTTTCCTGGAAAATCAAATGAATGTTTTCTTGGTGATTTTCATAGTCGAAATCTCAGCCTCGGACAGAGTCGAGTACCGACAGCAAGAGGAAGGCAGGAGGGTGAGGAATGATCAGGTGAAGGTGTACAAAACCATGTGAGGAATAGATCGGGTAGATGCTCAGAGTCTCTTGCCCAGAGTAGGTGAATCGAGGACCAGGGGACATAGGTTTAAGGTGAAGGGAAAAAGATTCACTCGGAATCTGAGGGGTAACTTTTTCACACTAAAGGTGGTGGAGGTATGGAATGAGCTGTCAGAGGAGTTAGTTGAGGCTGCGACTATCCCAACGTTTAAGGAACTGTTGGACAGGTACATGGATAGGACAGGTTTGGAGGGATATGGGACAAACTCGGGCAGGTGGTACTAGTGTAGCCGGGACATTTTGACCAGTGTGAGCAAGATGGAACAAAGGGCCTGTTTCCACACTGTATAACTATGACACAGACTCTAGCAGAGAACTACATTCCTCAGCCAATTGAATACAGCTGAATTTCAGTCATTGTTCAATTATGTTGGAGATATGCACAGAAAAACCCATAAACAGCAAAGAGGAATATTAATCTGCTTTATCATGGCAGGGATTGAAAGTTAGCAGATCCACAGGACAGATTCGGAGAGAAATAGAGAGAATGTGAATCTGCAGACAGAAGTGACATTTTTTGCAATGTTAATAATAATAATAATAATAATAATAATAATAATAATAATAATAATAATAATAATAATGATATAATATATATTTGTACATTTATACATTCTCCCCGTGACCGCGTGGGTTTTCTCCGAAATCTTCAGTTTCCTCCCACACTCCAAAGACGTACAGGTTTGTAGTTAATTGGCTTGGTTTAAATGTAAATTGTCCCTAGTGTGTGTAGGAAAGTGTTAATGTGCGGGGATTGCTGGTCGGTGCGGACTCAGTGGGCCGAAGGGCCTGTTTCCGCACTAAACTAAAGTAATCTTAAACTAATAATAAGATATAATATATAAAATAATATAATCTTAGATAATAATAAAAATAATAATAATAATAATAAAAATATTAACAAGCACCGAGTTAAGCATATTGAAGAACCATAGCATCCAATGCAGCGACTGAGGTTTACCTCTGCTGAAAGCAACTAATATCAAGGTCACAGGATACTGAAGTGTCTAAGCACAGACAGTGAGGACAATCCATGCAAATACCTATTACCCAGCTGTTTAACTTGTGTTGAACTTTCTCTGGTCTTTGACTGAGAGATTGATTCCCAGTGGCCACAGTACTTGGTATTGTTAATATGTGTTGGAAGGAACAGCAGATGCTGGTTTAAACCGAAGATCTTTGGTATTGTTAATAATTGTGCTGAGGCCCAAAAACAGGACAAGAAAAATGTGAGACAGTTTTCAGCAATTAGGGGAAATCTGATGTCTCTGGATCAATTTTTGGTTCATTGCTTTGATAACTATGTAGGTGAAGTCTAACTAATGCCACCATCTGCACAGCAATATCAAGGTTTATCCAGAATGTCCTGAAGAAGGGGATAGACAGATGGAATGAATCCCACCCATGTACAGAACACTAAAAGATTAATCATTTTGCACAGTATGAATTTTTTTTTTAATGAAATTGATACTGCTCTTGGGCTGTCAAGTCTAGGTTCATCAGAGTCATGTACATCTCTGCCAACTGTTGATTTCAAAGCAGGACCAATATAGGAAGAATATTTTCATGACTCTGTGGGTAATTGCAGCCTTGGCTTGCAAAGAAATCACACTGAGGCCAGAACTTGCACTGATCCCATGTCTTTCATGGTCTTGGGATGTCTCGGTACAGCCAACATGCCACGTGGGAAACGCAGCAGCCAATTTTGTGCAGCAAGGTCCAACAAACAGGAATGTGATGAAGTACAAATAACCTACTCCTGTGACAGAAGGATTGATGTTGGCATTGAAACAAGAGGAAATTCTCCAGCTGTCAGAAATAATGTCTTGGCATCCTGTCAGAGAGATAGAACTGAGGGAATACTCCAATCGTAGGGTCAGTATTAAGGGATCAATGCACTGTTTGGATGTTCGCTCTGAGAAAGCACATCGCTGTTAGAGAAATTGTGCTGAAATAGAATTACTCTGCCAGAAATGTAGCGTTATGGGAGCTTTAGACCTTTAGATTCTAGAGGTGCACCATGGAAACAGGCCGATCGGCCCATCAAGTCCGTGCCGACCAGCGATCGCCCCGTACAATATCCCCAGCCTATGCAGTAGGCAGAGATAATTTACCATTTACAGAAGCCAATTAACCTACAACCTGTAGGTCTTTGGGGTGTGGGAGGAAAGTGGAGAACCTGGAGCAAACCACGCTGTCACAGGGAGAACGTACAAACTCCGTACAGACAGCACCCGTAGTCGTGATCGAACTGGGGCCTTTGGTGCAGTAAAGAAGCCACTCTACTGCTGTGCCACTGTGCCACCCCTTTACTGAAGAGGCAGCAATGAAGGAGGCCTGCACAGTCAGAGGGATCCTAGTAAGGAATCACACTATAAGAGGAAGAGCACTGAGTGAGCACTGTATGGGATATTTGTATGTGGGTAAATCATGCGAGCCCATGATATAATGGCATCATCATTTCTGTAATGTGTCCACGGGCTAGTTATTGGTAATTTGCAATAAAGTGCGCACTCATGTTTTGAAGGTTATTTTAAATGGTAATTAGTATTTTTTTTAGGATAACTTTACATAGTAATTACCAGCTTTGCATAAAACTCTACGTAGAATTACACCACTGGAAAGTGAGGCAAGTCACAACAACTGACGCATGTCTTCTGCAAGACAAAGAACTGTGCTTTGAAGGAACTCACCGACACACCCGCTGGGTGCAGCTGATCAAAAGATCTGACCACAGGAGGGAAAATGACTGGGTTAACAATTTATGCTTGGGTGCTCTGTGAGTCAATAGCAGTCAGCAGCAATCGAGAAGGAGAAAACAGCGAGAATGGGAATCTGCGGACAAAAACACTGATGGCAGGACAGTTAAGCACAGGAATACACAGGAAAAAAATAACAGGGTGGCATACAGGAATAAAAGAGCTAAGATGCCTTGAGTCCAACAGCATTAATGTTTAGGCAGGATATAGGATAACATGGCTGCTCATAGGTCGTGGCCTCAGGATTAAAGGACACTCCTTTAGGAAGGAGATGAGGATAATTTTTTTAGTCAGAGGGTGGTGAATCTGTGGACATTATTACCATGGAGGCCAATGGAGGTTGTGGAGAGCCAAGATCATAGATGTATATGGATGGATGGATAGATAGAGATAGATAGATAGATAGATAGATAGATAGATAGATAGATAGATAGATATGGATAGATGGATAGATAGATAGATGGATGGATGGATGGATAGATAGATAGATAGATAGATAGATAGATAGATAGATAGATAGATAGATAGATAGATAGATAGATAGATAGATAGATAGATAGATAGATAGATAGATAGATTAGATAGATAGATAGATTCTTGATTAGTACGGGTGTCAGAGGTTACTGGGAGAAGGCAGGAGAATGGGGTTAAGAGGGAGAGATAAATCAGCCAGGATTGAATGGCAGAGTAGTTTGATGGGCCGAATGGCCTAATATTACTCCTATCATTTATGAACTTATGAACTCAAGTGCTGATTGCCCATGTAGAGAATTTGAGTGCCTTTAATATGTCTTTTGCAGAAAGCATTGGAATTTTCTTCTTTTTTAATAATCTTGAAGTGGGGAATGACATTGAAAATGATTAGGGTCAGAATGCTGATTTGAGACCATATAGGAGTATATTTTGTTAATGAAAATTGGCCCTGAGACCAATCTTGTAGCCCTAAAGAAAGTCAAAGATGTTCCATTCTCAGGAAGAACTGGCTGATTATTTTCATACAGATCCACTTGAAGTGGAAAGATTCAAGTTTGGCATGAGCTATCAGTGAGCAAGAGTTACAGTGGCAATGTCATTGCATTAAAGGATTTGTCTAGACTTTGCAACGTTGGTGAATACTTAAACCGTGTGCTGCAGGATAGATTTGTGCTGGCTTTAGTGACAAATGGATTTAGTCTAAATTGTTAAGCACACATTGTCTTAAATTTGATCTGGGTTGCAAAATTGAAATCTCAATGGAAAAGGCCACAAAAAATGGCAAGGAATTCACCCACGGCCAGGCACAAGATCGACCAAAGACTATAATGAGCACAGTGAGGGAGGGGGGAGAGAAATGGACAATGGGGCCTTAGTGTGGGGGGGGACCACTGTGGGGGTGGGGAGGGAGGAGAACAAAGGAGGAGCCAGCGTACTTTGTAAATTTGTCAGCACCTTAGGTGGCTGCTATTTGCATACCTTGGCTATGCAAGCAAATGTGTGTATTTGTGAGCATGTGTATATATATATATATACACACATACACTGGATTTGGTTTTTCTCTCTCGTTATTATATTGTTTACAGTGTACTATGTTTACATTTTCTGTTGTGCTGCCGCAAGTAAGAATTTCATTGTTCTATCTGGGACATACACCAATAAAGCACTCTTGACTCTCTCTTGACACTTGAGCCCAGTAATCAAGCTGTTTGGGACATTTCTTAGTAAAATACAAACAAACTTTGTTTCAATCAAATAACAGCAGCAATCCGGCTTGGCTCTGCATCATTTTAAATATACCAGCCTCAGGCCACATTTTCAATTCATTTGTTTTATCGCATTGCATGAATAAAACAATGACCAATTCATGGAAGGAATTAAATGCCTTATGCCTAAATGTCCCACTTAGGCGACTTTTTAGGCGACTGCAGGAAGCTATGCGGATAGTTGCTGGGGAGTCGCCTTCATGGTCATGAGGAGTTCCCGCATTCTGGGAGCTGGTCGCGGCCTCATTATGGTCACCGCGTGATTAGATTGAAGCTGCCATGGAGCGTAGCAAGAATTCTCAAGCTGTAGGTGGGTCGCCAGAAGGTCCTAATGGGTCGCCAAGGGGTCGAAGATTCTCAGAGGTTCTCGTAGGTTGTAGCCGGTTCTGACCGCTGAATTTCTTTGGCTCATTGGGAAAAAAATATAAGCAGTAGTTTTCAGAACCAAGGATAACCGACCGGTAATGTTAAATATCCGCCGAGCTTCACAGCCGTGTATTTCCGGCTTCTTAAAGGTTGTCTCCACTCCTTCTCCCACCTTCTCCCCCCATCTCCCCCTCTCTTTTAAAGGACTTACCGTACACTGAGCTTTAGCCGTGTTTTTACAGCGCCAACCTTCCCGTTCATCGCGGTGTTTGTTTGTCTCACCTTGGCTTTGCACCATGTGAATTTTTTAGGCAGTGCTCCCCCCCACTTGTCCTGTCCCCCGCTTGCATAACAGGCTGGTGAAGGAAGTGATGTGTGTGTGTGTGTGTGTTCCACTCTGGCAGTCGCCGTTGCAGTTGTCCGTTTTTCAGGTGACTGCCGGCAACTTGACAGTCACCAGCAGTCCGCTGAAATGTCGCCTAAGTGGGACAGGCCCACTAATCAGTCCTAACTAATGCTATTGCAAGCAAACTGCTCACGGATCCTTTAAATTATCAACTCAAGCATCTGTTGTCATGTTTCCAAGAATGTTCTGTTATTATCGCCCATGGATTCACTAGCACCAAAGGCTTTAAATGCGGGAGAATTATGTTTATTGATGTTTCAGACTGTGAAACAAATAAGAACCACAGGGACTGATATTCCTGGCATAAACTGTAAATAAACCATTGAATTAGGATTAGAAATTCAAGTCTTCTCCACCCACTCACAGTGAAGGAGAGGCAGTATCCAGGACAAAGAAAGATGGGGTCAAGAGAAAGAACAGGATGGTGTAAGTCGCAGCAATGGGTACAGATTGGGTATTAGGCTGGGGGTGGGTCTGTGTGTGTGGTGAGAGAGTTGAAGGAGCAGGAGAACTAATGGGCTCAATGTCTTGGACGAAACTGATAGAATCATAGAGTCATACAGCGTGGAAACGAGCCCTTCGGCCCAACTTGCCCACACCAACTATCAAGCCCATCCATACAAGTCCCACCTGCCTGCTTTTGGCCCTTATCCATCTAAATCTATCTTATCCATGTACCTGTCTAAATGTTTCTTACACATTGTGATAATACCTGCCTCGACTGCAGCCTCCGGTAGCTCCTTCCACATACCTAACACCCTTTGTATATAAAAGTTGTCCCTCAGATCCCTATTAAAATCCCCCCCCCCCCCCCCCCCCCCTCCGCTCTGCTTAAAAGAGTGATGGTTGAAAGATGGTTGAAAGAGAGAAGAAGCTTAGATTTTAAGGCTGTATTTCTTAGTCTAGTACTGTAAGTGAAAATCCAACTCAGCAGCAAGAGAGATTACAGCGGGCAGCAGTTTAATTGAAGTTAGCAGCTTTCTCCATTGCCACATTATAACTTTTTCATTGCAAAAGCTCCCAGAATGAGGAGGATTTATTGTCCCAGCGTTCTTGCAAATCAACATCAGCACATCTTTTCTGTGGGAGATTACCGCCCCAGCTTGGTGCATAGACTCAGTTTTCATGGACCATCCACCTCACCAGATACTGACACAGCATTAACACCTTCTCTCCTGACCCAGAAGTTTTCTCCACTGAGAATGAGAAAAGTGGTCACGTTGGGAAAGATGGGGAAGAGTTTGGTGCATCCGTTACATTAAAACATGTTACCAAATGATTCATTTTGAATGATTAATTACCAAATGATTAATGTTAATCAATGTTTAAGAAAGAACTGCAAATTCTGGAAAAATCAAAGGTAGACAAAAATGCTGGAGAAACTCAGTGGGTGAGTTAGTATCTATGGAGCGAAGGAATAGGTGACGTTTCGCGTCGAGACACATCTTCAGACTGATGTGGGGGTGGGGTGGGGGGGGCTGATGTGAAGAAGAATGGAAGAGGCAGAGACAGTGCGCTGTGGGAGAGCTGGGAAGGGGAGGGGAAGGGGGGAGAAAGCAAGGACTACCTGAAATTGGAGAAGTCAATGTTCATACAGTTGGGGTATTGAATTGGCAACACAGTGACAATGATTCCAGCCCATTGTAACAAGGATTTTGTATTCATTAAATGATAGATCCATGTGTGTTACAGATAAATTAGGTTATTCTTGCAAATGCATAAGAAATAGCCACAAGAAAAGGCTAATCAGTCTTTCAGGTCAGTTCCACCATTCAATAAGATGATGGCTGCTTTTCTACTTCAACATTATTTTCATGTGCTATCCTGATATCTGCTAATTCTTCTAATAACGAGAAATATCCAGTTAATTATCACTTATTTTATATGGCATCCTTTACTGAAATAGCCTTCTTGGGCTGATTCACCATCCTTTAAGTGAAGAAATCTCTCTTCATTTCAATGTTACATGTCCTGCCTCTTATTTATCATCCATGGCCCGTAATTCCAGACTCCTCAGCCAGGGGAACACATTCCTCGTTGTAATTACGTGCTTGGCTACATGTCAGTGGAAGTCCAAGGTACTTTGTGCCATAGTCTACAGATAGCTGGTGGTTTTCAGTAACTCCCAGCTACAGGTAAACTGGAACCCGGTTCATTGTGTATTTGACTGATTCAGTTACATTTCTGGTCAATGGTGACTCCAGGATATTGTAGTGTCAAAGGGGATCCAATTCAAGGGCAAGATCAATAGAGCTGCACTCTCTCTTGTTCATAAGGTCATAAGTGATATGAGTAGAATTAGGCCATTCGGCCCATCAAGTCTGCTCCGCCATTTAATCATTGCTGATCTGTCTCTCCCGCCTAACCCTATTCTCCTGCTTTCTCCCCATTGCCTCTGACACCTTGGAAATGGTCATCAGATGAAATTCAGAAGATGCCAATGTTAATTGCTAAATCATAGAACATAGAACAGTACTACAGGAACTGGCCCTTCGACCCACAATGTTTACGCCAAACATAATGCCATTAAACTGATCTCATCTGCCTTGCCATATCCCTCTATTCCATGTACCTATCTAAAACACTCTTAAACACCACCAGCATATCTGCCGCCACCACCAACCTTGGGTCAGTGACCCTTCAATGCAACTGATGGACCAAAGGGTTATTGACTTGAAATATTGTATCTGTTGCTCTCGCCACAGAATGCTGCCTGACCTACTGAGTATAGTTCAGATTTCCAGTATTTTCTGCTTTTGATTTTCTAGGAAGAGTTTCCTCTAAATTGTCATTAACCAATTTTAACACAAAATCATTACAAAGGAGATTTTACTTCGGAGTCACGTGAGTGATTCCGTGAAGAAGCCCGTCCCAGGACGCGTTGCGGCATTACGTTTCAGCAGGCCAAGCGGCAGCACGGGAGACAGGGTAATTATGCGAGGGAGATGAAAAGCCTTGTGGGTTGGTTACAAAAAACCTTGTGGTCGGGTAACAAGCCTTTTTTGAAATGGCTCAAGCAGGTTAAAGCTCTTGGGATAAAACTAACATGTCAAAGTTGTCATCCCACAGGAGAAGCTTCCACGTCAACGGCAAAAGAATGGACGTACCTATAAACCACATCCTGGCTCCAGCAGAATAGTGGGGGTAAAACGTTCAGAGAGAAATAATTTATTATAAACTGTTGACAAAACCTGTTTTTCATTTGCAGGAAAGATTCCAATCTGCAAATATTCAGATTAGCCAAAGGGAGCATTAAATTTCTTCAGTGTCTATTGTAAAATACCATTGGGTTTTCTATAACAGAATCATTGGTTGGTTACGATACACACTTCCTCCCTCAAAGACTTCGGCAGTGAGTGTAGTAAAACTGTTACACGGTTTGAAATCACAGAGCTTTGAAATCTTCACGGAATCACTCACGTGACTCCGAAGTAAAATAGTAAGATTAAACGAGAACTTACCAGTTTGAAGTTTGATCTGTATTTTATGAGGAGTTACGATGAGGGATTACGTGCCCTCCGCTCCCACCCTCATTACATGGATCAAACTGATAATGGATGTCTCTTTGTTCTTTACTATGTTACTTCAAATACTTGTGTCTTTCTGTGATTCCACACCGCTGCTTTGAAGTATGCCGCAACGCGTCCTGGGACGGGCTTCTTCACGTAATCCCTCATCGTAACTCCTCATAAAATACAAATCAAACTTCAAACTGGTAAGTTCTCGTTTAATCTTACTATTATTCGGCATATGGATTATGTGTTGCCTCTCACTAAAACTCTCACAACAATTACATGTCCCTGCTGGGCAAAGTGTTTTCTATCACAAACATATCTAATTCCCTTTGAATGCTCTGAATATATCTATTTGTACCAGCCTCTAGGCAGTGAGTTCCAGACTGTAACAATTCTTTGAACAAAAACACCTTTTCCACATTTTTCATTCTACTCTGTTAAAAGTGTGATTCTGTTCCCCTTGGTCCTTGAGCCAGCTGCTCCTGAGGATGGCTTCCCTCTCTTTACTTTAGCTAAACCTACCGTAATCTAAAACCTTTATCAAATGTCTTCTCAACCTGCTTTGCCCATGGAAGTATCTCCAGATTTTCCAGTTTGACCATACAACTGAAATTCCTCTTTCTAGAAACACTGGTAAATATTTTCCGCACAATCTCAGCGATTAGAATTGCTGCCTAATGCCCCTGTTCCACTGAGGAAACCTGAATGGAAACCTCTGGAGACTTTGCGCCCCACCCAAGGTTTCCGTGCGGTTCCCAGAGGTTTTTTGTCAGTCTCCCTACCTGCTTCCACTACCTGCAACCTCCGGCAACCACCTGCAACCTCCGGGAACCGCACGGAAACCTTGAGTAGGGCGCAAAGTCTCCAGAGGTTTCCGTTCAGGTTTCCTCAGTGGAACAGGGGCATAAGGTTGGAAAGAATGCTCCATTTATGGTCGATTATTTAGTACTGACTCAACATAATCCCTGCTTCTGCACTCCATGTCTCTTTCCTCTGAATGCCAGGACCCCATATACGTTATTAATCACTTTCTCAGAGTGCTGAGCCACTCTAAAGGACCCGAATTCTTCTGTTCCTACGCATGTTTTGGAATTGTAATATATTTTCTCTTCTTATTTCTCTGCCCTGGTGCATCACTTCACCCCATCTGTATAGACTTTCATCTGTCAATTGCCTCCCAAGTGCAAGTGAAATGAATATGTCAGCAGCGGTACAATGATAAAGAACACACACAAAAACACAATAAAAATTTAACATAAACATCCACCACAGCATTCATCACTGTTGTGGAAGGCACACAATTTGGCCAGTCCTCCTCCATTTTCCCCCGTGGTCGTTTTCCACCATTTTCTTCAGCTGTCTTTGTCCATACTTAATGGAGCTCATTTACATCTAGGTTATCACATAACAGCTTCATTTTTATATTTAAACTTCAAAGACACTAAATGTTATTAGGATTTTCCACCTACTCTGTGTGTGTTTATCTTGTTCGCATAATTTAGGGCACTTACACTCTCAAGTATAGACTTACCGAGAGCAAGTCCCACTTAATATTTTGAATTTTGAAGCACTTCACATTATACAACACTTCAATAAAACACATTGTAAAACTGTAAATTCCCAAAGGTAAGTGTTGTGAAGAGTTAAGACTGAAGAATGAACTGAGAATCAACCAGAACCCTATTATGTAATGGAACATAGAAGAGTACAGTGTGTGGGGAGGAACATAGACACGTACAGTGTGTGGGGAGGAACTGCAGGTGCTGGTTTAAACCGAAGACAGACACAAAAGCGGGAGTAACTCCAGCTTGTTGTGTCTGTCTTTGGTATTGAACAGCACAGCACAAGAA
Source organism: Leucoraja erinaceus (assembly GCF_028641065.1). NCBI lineage: Eukaryota > Metazoa > Chordata > Chondrichthyes > Rajiformes > Rajidae > Leucoraja > Leucoraja erinaceus. The sequence continues at coordinate 9,892,037 of NC_073410.1, read as the reverse complement.
CAGGCCCTTCGGCCCACAATGTCTGTACTGAACTTGATGCCAAGACAATAACGTATCTACCTGTGCATAACCCATATCTCTCCATTCCTTGCACATACATGTGCCTATCCCAAAGTTGTTCAAATGCAAACTAACGTATCTGCTTCAACCAGCAACACATTCCAGGCACTCACCATTGCATGTGTAAAAAAACATTGTTTTTACTTTGTCCCTCTCACCTTGAACCTATGCCCTCTAGTATTTGATATTTCCACACAAGCTTTGAAACCGCTTTTCCATAACAGTGCAGTGGAGATATGGGGGTGACAGAGCGACACAGTTAGATGCAACCATGACCCGTTGGGTTTCTCCAGAACATTGTCATAGAGTCATAGAGTGATACAGTGTGGAAACAGGCCCTTTGGCCCAGCTTGCCCAAAATGTCCCAGCTACACTAGTCCCACCTGCCTGCGTTTGGTCCACATCCCTCCAAACATGTCCTATCCATGTACCTGTCCAACTTGTTCTTACACGTTGGGGATAGTCCCAGCCTCAACTACCTCCTGTGGCAGCTTGTTGCATTCATACACCTACACCATTGTGTTTGAGCACACTTAGTACAATGGCTGCCTTACCGTTCCAGTATCATGGATTTCATCCTGATCTCTGTCATCACCTTGCATATACTTCCTCTGTCAGTGTCCTCCCAGTGTCCTCTGGTCATCCCAAATTCACACGGGTTGGTGGCTTAATTGGGCACGTTGAATTATCCTTAGTGTACAGAAGAAGGGTGGGATTTGGAAGGTTTGGAAAGGAATCTAAGGAGAATAACATTGATGCCGTTTAGGATTTAGTGTTAAGGATGCTTGCCTTTTCGTATGAATGATGAGCCCAAGGCTTGCCTCTGTGCTGTATGACTGTGACTGATTTTGTGCGGAATCCAACTGGGGCAATAACAAACCATATCATGAGGGAATCCACACTCTTAACGCAGCAGAGTGTGCTTTACATTCATTGTTGAAATTGGTGTATTGAGAAGGATTAAAATCAATAATCTCAGAGTGGATAAAACTCTATCTGCTGAAATGAAACATCTGATACTTGGGGAATATTGTCAGTTTCAGCTTGTAGCTGCTTGATTAAAATGTAGCTTCAAAGTCAATTATTTGCGAGACCATCCGTGGAATGCAGCCATGTGGTAACTAGGACGAAAGGCAGCAAAGATCAACAAAGTCACTCTCCATATCGGATATCCTGATAGAGAAATAATGAACTGCTGTTGAAGTTATGGGAGGTATTGGAACTCCTCTGAGAAATAACAAAACACAAGGAATTGCAATTGCTGGTTGTACACACAAAGGGCTGGAGTAACTCAGTTGGTCAGGCAGCATATCTGGAGATCATGGATAGGTGATATTTTGTGTCTCAACACTTCTTCAGGTTCTTCAGTCTGAGGAAGGGATCCAACCTGAAGCATTGATTATCCATCTTCGCCAGAGAAGCTGCCTGACCCATTAAGTGAGGATGAACATCCACTATTTTTTTTTTTTTTGAGGAGCCACACCAACAGTGTATTGTTTAGAACATATAGAAACATAGAACAGTACAACTCATAAAGTGGCCCTTTGGTCCACGATGTCCATGCCAAACACAATGTCAGGTTCTACTAATGTGATCCATATCCTTTTATTCCCTGCATGGGATGCAAGCAGAAGCTTCCTCGTGGCGCATCGGGCAACGCTGACGACAGGAACTGTACCACAGTGACTGACTGAAGTAGCCAATTCTGCAACCACCGACCGTCAACCGTCACTGACCGACTGGTAAAGACGTGATATAGAAGATGGCCGGACATGAGGCCGAAGATTCCCTGCATACCCATGTGCCTTATTTAAACCCCCTTACATTCAACTATCGTATGTCTCCTCCCCCCCCCCCCCCCCCCCCCCCCCCACCGGGTCCTGCATTGTTTGTCACGGCCGTTCCCCCCCCCCCCCCCCCCCCCCGCCGGGTTCCTATTGTCATCTATGCCTCTCTGAATATTATATCCTTCTATCCCTCAGCTTCCGACGCTCCAGAGAAAACAATCCAAGTTTGTCTAACCTCTCCTATTCTTAATGCAGGCAGCATTCTGGTAAACCTCTCCAAAGCCTCCTCATCCTTCCTGTAGGGAGGTGATCAGAACTCTACACAATACTTCAAATATGCCCTAACCAAAAGTGCTTGAAACCTGCAAACATATTCCTGACTCTTAATGTAGGCAAGCGCACCATACATCTTCTTTACCCATTATTTACATGAGTTGTTACTTATGGGAGCTATGGACTTAAACCCCAAGATCCCTCTGAACATTAATACTGCTAAGGCTCTCACCATTAACTGTATACTGGTGTCTTACCTACAACCTTCTAAAATGCAATACCTCACACTTGCTTGGAACAAACTCTATTTGCCATTTCTCCATAAATCTAATCACATTTCAACCACAGCATTATCACACCACCATTCTGACATTTTCATACATGAACTATATCATTCTGTCTGTACTGTGGGCATCATCCATCCTGTCACGATTCATTCATGAAAACACAATCAACTAATTTTACCAAAGACATTGATTGATGTCATCTAAGTAGATTGAAGAACAGTGCCTTAGATACATTTGAAACCTTGACTGATTGTGGAACAAAAGAGCCATTACCCAGGATCACGTTTTGGAAGACAGGGCAGGATAGTTCCTTATCTGCTCCCAGCAAGCTGATCCCTAATGCCAAGTCAGAGAGCAAGGTGAATGGGGGCGAATGAAGTTATGAATGGGCACAACCCTAAACAGCAAGCAAATTCAACAACAGCAATTTGCATTTACACAGCAACTTTTCATATAGTAGAGCATGCCAAATAGATCACTGGGAAATTTATATTTAAAAAACATTTACACAGGACAGCACAGTGGCACAGCGGTAGAGTTGCTGTCTTATAACACCAGAGACTCGGGTTTGATTCTGACCTCGGGTGCTGTCTGTACAGAGTTCACACATTCTCCCTGTGACCGTGTGGGTTTTCTCCAGGTGCTCAGGTTTCCTCCCACAGGTTTGTATGTTAACTGACTTCTGTAAATGGTAAATTGTTCCTAGTGCGTAGGATATTGTTAGTGTGCGGGATGACAGATGGCGCAATGGGCTAAGTGTTCGGCTGGCGACCGGAAGGTAGCCGGTTCGAATCCCGCTTGGAGTGCATACTGTCGTTGTGTCCTTGGGGCAAGACACTTCACCCACCTTTGCCTGTGTGTAAATGTAATGTAATTATGTGAAGCACTTTGGGGTCAATGCAAGTTGACTAAAAATGTGCTATATAAATAAGATTATTATTATTATTATTATTATCATTGGTCGGCGCAGACTTGGTGGGGCTAAAGGGCCCGTTTTCACACTGCATTTGTAAAGTCTGAAGTCAAACTGGAGAGAATGTCAGCTAGTGCCTGCTCGCTTAGTTGCTTCACCAGTTTCACCAAGCTACGTTGAAAGGACAAAGATATCCTTCATTTAGCCTGTGACAGGACTACCTGCTGGACCGTAACACAACATGATGTTACGTTTTAAACAGTGCGATGTTTGGAAAAGCAACTGCTATTTGTGAGCACAGCAAGATTTGTGATGAGTTAATTTGTGACTTTACTGGTCTTGATCAGCCAGGAGGTCAGGACCTGGTGTTCTTGGATCAGTGCCCAAGTAGCAATGTAATGCCCATACAAACAGGCAGCAGGGGATTTACATCCACACACATTATTTCCCAGGTCAGTTCCAATACCTCCCTCAAGCTCCTTGCTCATGAGCCTCGTTGATATGCGGGAGCAAGCAAATATAATTATTTTTGAGTTTGGAAATCAGTGGGCAATTACATGAAATAATTTGGTGCTTTAAGCAATGGAATGATCATGGAGATTTTATTTCCCCCCACTGGGGTATAGATGAAGGAAGCGAGCGTGTGGAAAAAATGCTGCTGGTGGTTGCTGTTCTGATACACAGCATGGAGGTGCTGCTGGAGCTGTGAACAGCTGACATACCTGCAGAGTTGCTGACCCGCTGCTTTACCCAGGCCTGTTTGCTCAGCATGCACCCAGTTCATCCATCTGTGCCTCTGTAAGTAGAAGGTACATTACCACAGCCACCAGATCAGATGTGAGGCGTTTGTCTTATCATTCTTGCACACTTGTCGGCTGTGAAGACTCGCACACCTTTGCCTCTGCTGGTGCTCCACAGGAGGGGATGTCCTGAGATGAGGACACAGCATGGAGTACGTGGCACTAGGGAGTCTAGCATAGCACAGCCCGGCAATGTCCACATGGTGAGGCTCAGTCCAACACTGCACAAGATATTCCACCGCTGCCAAATGCAACAAGGCATATAGCTCTGCCTCGCATAATACAGCCTAGCACTGTCCAACATAGAAGATAGACACAAAATGCTAGAGTAACTCGGGACAGGCAGCATCTCTGGAGAGACCGGACTGCTGCCTAAGGAAGGGTCTCGACCTGAAATGTCACCCTTTCCTTCTGTCCAGAGATACTGCCTGTTCCTCCAGCATTTTATGGCTGTCTTTGGTGTAAACTAGCACCTGCAGTTCCTTTCTACACTGTCCAACACAGTATGGGCTAAAACAACATAAACCAACACAGCACAGCATAGTACAGCATTAAGTTCAAGCAGTTGCATCCCCCCTCTCTCCATCCCTCCCCCACCCACGTAGTACTAGCTTCAGTCATCGTGTTGAGTCTTATTGTCTATAACTCATTTTCACCTGGTCCCCAGCTAACAATGGACCTTTTCCTTTATCAACGTTACTTTTTTGCACATCTACATCATTGTTCTATTTCTCTCTATATCACTGTTTATATCTCCTGTTTCCATTTCCCCAGACACGGTCTGAAGAAGGGCCTTGATCCAAAATGTCACCTATTCCTTTTCTCCAGAGATGCAGTTTGACCCGCTGAGTTACTCCAGCTTTTTGTGTCTATCTACAGCTGCCTCAGCAAGGCCAGCAGCATAATCAAGGATCAGTCTCACCCTGGTCACTCCCTTTTTTCCTCTCTCCCACTAGGCTAAAGATACACAGAGAGAGGGACACAGAGAGAGAGAGAGACAGACAGAGAAAGGTAGAGACAAGGAGAGGGAGGGAGAGAGAGAGAGAGTGAGAGAGTGACAGAGAGAGAGAGAGAGAGGGAGGCAGAGAGAGATAGAGAGGGAGAGAGAGTGAGAGAGAGAGAGAGAGAGAGAGAGAGAGAGAGAGAGAGAGAGCATAGATTTTTATTCAGTCCTTGGATGACAACTTGACAACTTGAAATGATTTATGTTAGAATCAAGAGAGTCTTGGGCTACAATAGGAACCTTTAAAAGAACAACTATGGCAAGAAGGAGGGCCCTGTGTGTGAGGCTCAGAGAAGACGACCCCTGCACCAGCAGAGTGAATCTGACCAACTGCATCACGCGGGTAACATTTGAGTCTCGTGTTTAGTATAGGACGGGAAAAGCTGGAACCGCAAATAATTTCTAATATGAAGTTATTAGAAAGCAGTGGTTTGCATGCCTGCTTAAGTCCTAATAAAGATTAAGTTATACTAAACGGTGATTTAATGCCCACTATATGAAATAATGTTAACATGACCATGTTTGTTGTCTCACTGTCCATTGAGTTGAGTTATGGGACTGGATATTTCAGTTACAGAAAACTTAATTTTATTAAAGGTCCTGTCTGTGTCTATTCTATCCTTGGGAATAAAATCTAAAGAAACCACTCAGATGTGACTATCTTCACCAATATATATATATATATACACACACACACACACACACACACACACACACACACACACACACACACACACACACACACACACACACACACACACACACACACACACACACACACACACACACACATATATACACATATATACACACACACACACACACACATATATACATACACACACACACATATATATATACACACACACACACACATAGGTATACATACACGCACGCAGACACACAGATACACGCACACACACACATATACACACGCACGCAGACACATGCGCACGCACGCACACACACATATATGCACACGCACACACACACACACACACACACACACACACACACACACACACACACACATGCACACACACACACACACACACACACACACACACACACACACACACACACACACACACACACACACACACACACACACACACACACACACATACACACACACACACACACACACACACACACACACACATATATATATACAAGGGCTTGATGGGATCAGACTTTAAATATTATGTACACTTTTGATCTCCTCACCTGAGAAGATATAGATTTGCCATTGTGGAAGAACAGCAAAGGTTGAACAGACTGATTCCTGAGATGGTGGCACTGTCACAAGAGGAGAGATTTGTTGAAGATAGATGCAAAATGCTGGAGTAACTCAACAGGTCAGGCAGCATCTCTGGAGAAAAGAAAAATTGGTGACATTTCAGGTCGGAACCCTTCTTCAGACCGACAGACAGACATTTGTTGAACTGGCTCGCTTTCCCGAGCTAGGGGTATCCAGAACCAGAAGTCACAGTAAATCGTCGGCCACTGGGGAAAATTGTAGAACTGAGAGACATAGGACTGTGGATTCATAGCTCCATGAAAGTGGTGACTTAGATACACAAACAAGTTGGTGAAGAAGGCATTTGGCATGCTTGCTCAGTCAGAATTTGAATGTCATGATACAGCTGTGCAAGATGTTGGTAAGGTCGCATAAGGTCCTGTGTACAAATCTGGTAGCCCTGTTCCAGGAAGGATGTCATTAAACTGGAAAGGATGTAAAAACATTTCGAGGATTTTACTGGGTCTGGAGGATTGAGGTATAATGAGAGCTGTATATGCTGGGAGTATTTTCCCTCGAGCAGAAGAGGCTAATGGGTGACCTTATAGACCTGTACCATATTGTGGGGAGCATAAATAAGGAGAATAGCCATAGTCTTTTCCCTAGGGGTAAGGAAGTCTAAAAGTTGTGGGCATAGATTTAGGGTTAGAAGGGAAAGATGTACAAAGGACCTGAGGGGCAACTTTTTCACACAGATGATGGTGTGTATATGGAACACATTGTAAGCAGCATGGTAGAGGCATGTACAACTACTATACATGAACAGACACATGGATAAGTACATAGATAGGAAAGGTTTGCAGAGGTATAACCAAGTGGGACTTGATTAGGCAAATTGGTCAGCATGGATGAGTTGGGGTGAAGGACACATTTGCGTGCTTCATAGCTCCAGGATTCCAGGGCTCTGTGACTCAGTGAAGATAATGAGGAAGTAATTTAGGACAGAGACAAGGAAAAAGGTTTTCACCCAGATCGTGGAAAACCTATGGAATTCTGCACCAGAGACAACTGTGGTGGCCAAGTCATTGAACGTATTTAAAAAGGAGGGAGGTAGAATTCTGGACACCAAAGGGTTTGAGGAGACAGCAGGGATATTGTACTGAGATAGAAGATCAGCCAGGATTGTACTGATGAGCAACACAGGCTCGAAGGGCTGAATGGGCAAGTCCTATTCTTATTCTTTATGTTCTATATGAAGCGTGGAGATGCAGCGGAGTGCTACAGGAGGAAATCATTTCGCTGATGGAAAACAATTGTCTTTTCTCTTTAAAATAGTGAACACAGACCTTCAGAAAATCTAAACAATCAGAAGACAATGAAGCGAGAAAACAAGCGAGAAAGAGAAAGAAAGAGAGGTGAAAAGGAAGGATGCTCAAGAACGTGCTTTTGTTTAAATTACATTTTGAATGCGTTCATTGTTGTTTTAATTTGCACGACACCTCAATGCTACAAATGCCAAAAGGAATAACCATGAAAAAACAGATCTTGTCACACTAATTTTTAATGATCAGGAACTGAGTAAATAATTACCATTTCAATGCAAGTATAGAAACATAGAAACATAGAAAAGGTGCAGGAGTAGGCCATTCGGCCCTTCGAGCCTGCACCGCCATTCAAATGATCATGGCTGATCATCCAACTCAGTAGCGTACCTGCCTTCTCTCCATACCCCCTGGGTGCCACAAGGGCCACATGTAACTCCCTCTTAAATAGCCAAGAAGTGGCCTCAACTACCCTCTGTGGCAGAGAGTTCCAGAGATTCACCACTCTCTGCGTGAAAAAAGTTCTTCTCATCTCGGTTTTAAAGGATTTCCCCTTTATCCTTAAGCTGTGACCCCTTGTCCTGGACTTCTCTAACATCGGGAACATCTTCCTGCATCTAGCCTGTCCAAACCCATTTTTTAAGTTTCGCGATCCCCTCTCAAAAATTCTAGAGAGTATAAACCAAGTCTATCCGGGTCTTTTGTGACAGTCCTGACATCCCAGGGTCTGGTGAACCGTCTCTGCACTCCCTCTATGGGTCCTTCCTCAGATTTGGAGACCAAAACTGTGCGCAATACTCCAGGTGTGGTCTTACCAAGACCCTGTACAACTGCAGTAGAACCTCTCTGCTCCTATACTCAAATCCTTTTGCAATGAAAGCTAACATACCATTCGCTTTCTTTACTGCCTGCTGCACCTGCATGCCTACCTTCAATGACTCGTGTACCATGACACCCAGGTCTCGCTGCATCTCCCCCTTTCCCAATCGGCCACCATTTAGATAATGGAGTATGGGTATGGGTATGGAGTCAATAAATCTACAGAAAAACAGAGGAGCAATTGGGTGCCAAAGGATGTCTTCAGAGATGCTGGGATTTCGTGCTGTACAAAATTATCGCTCGCCACCGTGGGACGGGCGCATAGAGAGGGGTGGATGGGTGTGGAGTGTGGAGTATCGCACGGCGCTCCAGGATTTCGTGCTGTACAAAATTATCGCTCGCCACCTACATGACGTATCACGTACGCACGCTAACGCATTGGGTACGCATGCTAATGCATTGGCGTCGCACGCTGGCATCCCGACGTCTCACGTGTATCGCGTGGTGAGGCATGGTTGCGTCACTGCCCTTTAGAAACAATCTACCAATGATCAAGGAACTGTATAGTGACACTCTACAGAGGAACCATCCATGGTTGAAATCAGATCAACCTGTAGCAACAGCAGCACAGTGGAGGCGCCATTGAGATTCGACAACATCTACAGTCATCAGTCATGCCACACTTGTTTTGTTTTCAGGAAAACATCATTAACAATCATTAATTCCAGGACCATCAATATAGTGAGTGTTGTACAGCATGCAAATTGGGTTACTGGCATCCAGCGCACCAGAGAGACGGCAAACCCTGCAGGGCACGGGCATCGGCCCCAATTAGTAGTCACTGCTCATTTTCACTTTGCTCCAATGTCAATTCTCCAATGCAAAGGCAGCCTGTAGAGAGTAGAGGCCTGGCTCAATGCTGATGTGTGTCCACTAGATGCAGTCCTACCAGGGCATCTGTGGGCTCCTGTATCCTACAAGAAGATGGAGACATAAGGATCCGCAGATGCTGGTTTACCAAAATAAAAGACACAAAGTGCTGGAGTAACAGCATGTCATCCATTGATCATTTCTGAATGTCACCGCTCCGTGTAAAGGAAAGACATCCCAGTGGTATAAACTCTGTCAAGGCCTTCAACTTTCCAAACCTCCTCATAACTAAGAAAGTCTTTCAGTAAAACCACAAAGTGCTTAAGTAGCTCAGCAGGTTAGGTAGCATCCATGGAGAACATGGAGAGGTGATGTTTCATATGGGGACAAGTTTTCTAGAAGAGTCCTGACCTGAAGATAGATAGAACCCTATCCATGTTCCCCAGGGATGCTGCCTGACCCGCGGTTTGTACCTTTTTTACCTACAGGACGATCCTTGTTCGCAATGATACCCCTCCCTCACCTCTGACGACCTCGAGGCTCCGGAGGCAGAGCCCGTCAGGACTCGCCCTGAGCTCGCTCCCGTGAGGGTGGTCCGGCTCAGGGCTGGAAGAGGTTGGGACGCTCCCGTGAGGGCGGCCAGCCCGAGGGTGGAACGAGGCTCCCGTCGGAGCGGCCGAGCTCGGGGAGGTGCGGCGCTCGCAGCCCGAGGGAGGTTCGGCGCCCATGTTGGGGCAGCCCGGCCAGAGGGAGAAGTGACGCCCAAGTCGGGGCGGCCCGGTCCGGGGGAGGTTCGGCACCCATGTTGGGGCGGCCCGGCCAGAGGCTGAAGACGGTGCGGTACTCACGTGTGGGTGGCTGGGACGGTGTTCTGGCGGTGGTGGCCTGAGTCCGGGGTTCGGCCGCTGGCTAGCGGCTGCGTCTGCAGGACTGGTGGGCGGCAGCTGCAACCACTCCGGGCCGCGGTGTTTGAGCCGCAGGACTGATTTATAACATCGCCCGGGGGATATCGCCTCAGCGCAGAAGGAGAAGAGGAGGGAAGAGACTGCAGACCTAAGACTTTTGCCTCCATCACAGTGAGGAGATGCTGGGTGGACTCACTGTGGTGGATGTTAATATGTGTTTATTGTTGTTTTTATTGTATTATATGTATGACTGCTGCAATTTCGTTCAGACTTCGGTCTGAATTACAATAAAGGCTATCTATCTATCTATCTATCTATCTATCTATCTATCTATCTATCTATCTATCTATCTATCTATCTATCTATCTATCTACTAAAGTACTCAATATTCCAAGTATTCTCTGATGGGACGTCCTGTACTGGAATCCAAATCTACACCCCACCTACTGATATTATAGCGGCACCTAGTGGTGGGGCTGGGAAGTCAGAACCCTCGTCATTGGTCGGCACTGTCACGTGACTGCGGGGGTTCGTTCGCGGGCTTTTAGTGAGTAATTAGTAGTTAGCGCTCCTCGCATCGACAGGAGATGTAATCGTTAACTAGACTAGTACGAGCTTTTGTTACGACCTCTCAGATCGTCTGGGACAGGTCTGCTCTGTGTCCCCAGAGTCAGAACTAAACATGGAGAGGCAGCATTTAGTTTTTATGCACCACATATCTGGAACAAACTCCCAGAAAACTGCAGGTCTCCTGCAACTCTCAGCTCTTTTAAATCTAGACTGAAGACTTTTCTGTTTGCTGCTGCCTTTCAGTAAACAATACAATTTATTAATAACCTGTATTGCACTGTAACTTCTATTCCTGGATTTATTCTATTTTAAATATTTTATTTGATTGCTTTTAATTTTGTAATTATTTTATCTGAATAATCTAATAATCATTTTATATCTAAATGTAATTTCATATGTGTTTCTTTCCAATGCTTATAATGTTTTATGTAAAGCACTTTGAATTACCTTGTTATTGAAAGGTGCTATACAAATAAAATTGCCTTGCCTTGCCTTGGTGTATTATTTCCTTCAACCTGCCTGGTCTCACTACAATATCCTCATTTATGTACCTCCAACAAATATCTCAGCTATCATTCCTGGACAATCTGTTCCCCAAAACATCCACCTTGTGTGCTCCACCCCACCACCCTTCCAATCCATTCTCAGACACAGGAGGATTGCTTCAGGAGGAATGCTTCAGGCTGAAAAGTAGTGTGGAATTTACAGGTCTCGAGTACTAGAGAATATTGGAGCCTGAGAACCTGGCACCAAACTTTCTTTCACTTTAGTTATTGTCACGTGTAGCAAGGTACAGTGAAACGATTTTGTGTACCAGTCAGTGGAAAGACAATACTTTTTTTCTTTTTTTTTAAATACATTTTTATTAGAGGCATCTGCATATCATAATCCAAACCAGTACAGACTTTATTTAACGGTTACATATTATGTATCCAGGTTTCCAGGGACCCAGTTACCAAAGTAGCTGGGATCCTCCTTTATCAGTTACATATTAACATTGCCTCTAATTATTTATTTAAATTTATAGATAGAAAAAAAAATAAAGAAAGAAAGAAAGAAAGAAATTAGAAAAATAGGATAAACTGTCAATAATACAACTTGGGAGATAGGTGCGTAGGTCAGAGAACACTACTATTCATCTAGTCCTGGGTTCAGGCTTTAGTCCAGCCACCGCGCTGATCCGCTCTACCCCTTCAAGTAATCTATAAATGGAGACCATATTCTAATGAAAGACAACACTTGATCCCAATCAGCCATTCACAGTGATAAGGGAATAGCATTTAGTGCAAGATAAAGACAATAAAGAACGATGAAAGATAGACTTAGGGCCACCAATGACCAATGTAGTTCAGGACTGCTATCAAGTTGTGGAAAGGTGGTTGAGGGTTATTGGGGACATGCCAAACTTCCTAAGCCTTGTGAAGAAGTAGAGTGTGCTTTCTTGGTCGTTGCTTCAATGTGGGTGGTCCAGGCGAATATTTTCTCATATAGGCTCCCCAAGTGCATGGTGGTGCAGCGGTAGAGTTCGTGCCTTACAGAGCTTGCAGTGCCAGGGACCCGGGTTCGATCCACACTACGGGTGCTCTCTGTATACATTCTCCCAGTGACCGCGTGGGTTTTCTCCAAGATCTTCGGTTTCCTCCCACACTCCAAAGACGTACAGGTTGTAGGTTAATTGGCTTGGTTAAAGAGTAAATTGTCCTTAGTGTGTGTAGGATAGTGTTAATGTGCAGAGATCGTTGGTCGGTGCGGACTCGGTGGGCCAAAGGGCACTGTATCTCTAAACTAAATTAAATTAAACTAAATGTAGCTCTACTTTACTGTGCCTGCACAACCACTGCAGTACATGATCTATAGAGCTTCATCACAAGGTCTTCAGCATGTGAAATGTTGTGGTAAATGATCGTCTGTTGGGGAAACATTTGAATCCCTACGGTTCCCCTTGAATCTAATGCCAAGTATTTAACCCGGACCATTAACTCTGTTTGCCTGTCCACACCACAGCCAGACCAATAATCGCTTTCCTTTAACCTCAGGTTTCACTACATTTCCTTTGCTGTTAAAGTGCGGAAGATGCCAAGATCTGTGGCTTCCTGCAGTCAAGTGTTGCTCTCATCCAGGAATCTGGCATTATCACGGCTCCCTGGCACCTGGTTCCGTTAAGAAAACACAGCACGAGCTGCAAGTGCATAGAATCAGAGCTGTGTCCAAAATACATCCCTGCCAAAACACTTGCCTTTCCACCAGCTGAGGTGTAGGGTGAGACACCACATAATGTGATGGAATGCCTTGATTTTCCAATACTTCTCTCTCTCTCTGCAGATGCTCTCGTGCTTCAGTCTAATCTGCCATCAAACGTCCCTCCTTATAAAAACAACAATTAATCCCCCTGCCCTCAAACCTGCCCATCCTCCTTTCTCTCCGCAGTTCTTAAACATCTTGTGTCCTCCCAAATCCGTGCCCTTTGTACTCAGTACTCCTTGTTTGAATACTTCCTGTTAGTGTTTAGTTTAGTGAAATAAGGCCCTTTGACCCATCGAATCCGTGCCGACAAATGATCCGTTTACTAATACTATCCTACACACCGGGGAATATTTTAAATCTTTACCGAAGCCAATTAATTTACAAACCTGTTTTTTTGTGTGAGGGAGGAAACTGGAGCACACAGAGAAAACCCACATGGTCACAGGGATAATGTACATATAATCCATGCAGACAGCACCCGTAGTCAGTATCGAACCCATGTCTCTGACGCTTTAAGGTAGAGTGTCAAACCTCCTCTAGGAGAGAGCAGCCACCAGGAGTGCGGGCAAGTCTGTAGTTGACAGATGTGGTCTACCCACTGCGGCAACCTAATCCGCGAGTTCAGAAGTGTTTGCCCTCGACTCATACTCACAGCATGGTCGACACGAGGTCGTAGGAGGTCTTTGTAACTCTCCTTCATGCTCGAGAGTAGTCCCCACGCACTCGAGGCCTCAGCTAGGTCAACATGCTGAAAAATGCCCACGAGTAAAAAAAGGTCGCCATGGAAAAAATCGATACTTTTTTTACTCGTAGGTTTTTAGGTCGAAGTAGGTCGTAGTAGGTCGGCATGTTATTCGTAGGTAATCGAGGGTAGTCTAAGGTAGTCGTAGATAGTCTTCAACATAGTCGAAGGGAGGTTGAAGGAGATTGAAGGAGATTGTCTTCACTCTCCACTATTCGGTGTCCAATTTTCCCGAAGTTAGTCATAGCTAGTCAAAGCTAGTCTTCAACATAGTTGAAGGAGGTTGAAGGAGGTCTTCTACATAGTCAAGGAGGTCTTCAACATGACATTTTTTCAAACTCTCCTAAACTCTTCTAAACTCGCCAATTAGGTCGCCGCAGTGGGACAGCCCCTTAACAGAATTCACTGAAGATAGACACAAAGTGGAGTAGCTCAGTGGGACGGGCAGCATCTCTGGAGAGAAGGAATGGGTGACGTTTCGGGTCGAGATCCTTCTTCAGATGCAGTAGCTGCTGTTCTCTACAGGGTAGGTGTCCTTGAGACTCTTGAAAGGCGCCCATGAATAAAATGTATTATTATTATAGGGGTTCCCTGAGAAGAACAATATGTTCCTTTGAATCTCCATTGCATTAGAGTTGCGATGAATGTGAGTTGTTGGTTGTGTCGGCCGATTTTTCAAGCTGGATTTATTCATCGAGTCAGGCTCCAGCTGTGAAGAAAGTAAACAGAGTTAACATTTCAGGTCGATGACCTTTCATCAGGGCTGCCAGCATCCACAGTCTCTTTGCTGTTTGGTGAGTAAGGCAAGGCAGCGCCTTTACCACCTCAGGCAATTGAGGAAATTCAGAGTGTCTTCGAGGATCCTCCAGTGCTTCTACGCAGCGGCGGTGGAAAGCATCTTGTCCGGGAACATTACCATCTGGTTTGGGAATTGCTCTGCCAAGGACAAGAAGGCTATGCAGAGAGTAGTGCGTTCGGCCGAACGCACTATGGGAACTTCACTCACCCCACTGCAGGAACTATACAACAGGAGGTGCAACTCCAGAGCAAACAAAATCATGAGAGACCTCTTCCACTCCTGCAACGGACTGTTCCAGCCGCCACGGTCAGGCAAACGCCTCCGTTGCCATGCAGTGAGAACGGAGAGGTTGAGAAGGAGTTTCTTCCCAGAGGCAATTCGGACTGTAAACGCCCATCTCACCAGGGACTAACTCTACAGAACGTTTTTTTCCTTCTATTATTTATTATGTAAAAGAATATGTGTGTTATGATTGTGTTTATAATTTGTTTGGTTGTTTTGTTGTTTGTCTTTTGCACAAAAGTCCGCGAGCATTGCCACTTTCATTTCACTGCACATCTCGTATGTGTATGTGACAAATAAACTTAACTTGACTTGACTTGACTTGACTTGGAGCCTCTCAGGCTGGTTTCCCTCATGTAATTTGGCAACACAACATGTCATATTTAGCATGGTTCCCTCCAGTCACATTTTCTTCACTGCTGCCAGAATACCCTTCAGTGTGCACCTACTCATTTTTCAGCTACAATATACCTGCCTTGGCATCAACATACTTGGGCTGAGGCCACAAATTCAGAACAAGACAAATCAAACTACGTCCAGTATCAAAGGAGAGTTTAGGGGGTTGGATAGGCTAGATGCAGGAAGATTGCTCCCGATGTTGGGGAAGTCCAGGACAAGGGGTCACAGCTTAAGGATAAGGGGGAGATCCTTTAAAACCGAGATGAGAAGAACTTTTTTCACACAGAGAGTGGTGAATCTCTGGAACTCTCTGCCGCAGAGGGTGGTCGAGGCCAGTTCATTGGCTATATTTAAGAGGGAGTTAGATGTGGCCCTTGTGGCTAAGGGGATCAGAGGGTATGGAGAGAAGGCAGGTACGGGATACTGAGTTGGATGATCAGCCATGATCATATTGAATGGCGGTGCAGGCTCGAAGGGCCGAATGGCCTACTCCTGCACCTAATTTCTATGTTTCTATGTTGCTATGAGAGTCACTGATTTGTAATCAATTGCTAAAAGCATAACCATTGCATTTCTGTAGTGGCAGTGAGTGTAAGTTCAGGTTAGTAAACTAGTGGATGTCTTGGAGAATCCTGTTGACAATCTTAGTTTGGCAATCAGTATTTCTTAACATTGAATTGAAAAAGTGTAACTTTTGAGGTCTAAGATGAGAGAGTTGATCGGAGATGTCACAGCCAATGTGGGACTTAACACATAAAACTTTGCATGTGGGATCAGTAGACTGCTGATTTTGTTAGCCCTTGCTGTCTCCTCCCCTTCCTTAGCCCTCGAGCTGTCTCCTCCCATCCCCCAGCCCTCGGGCTCCTCCTCCTCCTTTTTCCTTCCCTCTCCCCGCCACCCCCTATCAGTCTGAAGAAGGGTTTCGGCCCGAAACGTTACCTATTTCCTTCGCTCCATAGCTGCTGCTGCACCCGCTGAGTTTCTCCAGCATTTTTGTGTACCTTCAGTAGACTGCTCGCTGGAGTTTAGAAGAATGAGGAGGGACCTCACTGAAACTTACCGAATAGCGAAAGACCTGGATAAAATGGATGTGGAGAAGATGTTTCTGCCATATCTGGAATTCTCTGCCACAGAAGGTAGTTGAGGCCAGCTCATTGGCTATATTTAAGAGGGAGTTAGATGTGGCCCTCGTGGCTAAAGGGATCAGGGGGTATGGAGAGAAGGCAGGGATGGGATACTGAGTTGGATGATCAGCCATGATCATATCGAATGCTGGAGTAACCCAGCGGGACAGAAGGAATGGGTGACATTTCGGGTCGAAGGAGGGCCCTTCTTCCTGAGTTACCCCAGCATGTTGTGTCTATTCTCGAGGTTGAAATGGTGGCAGGGCAGGTTATTAGCATTGACCACCCAGCCCCAGGTGGAGATCCAGGCCATTGCTGTCTCTCATGACTGCGCCAACACCTTCCAGCGCAACAACACGCCTACCTTTGCCCCATAGTTTGACTGACTGCTCCTTCAGTTTATCCCGATACTGGCCAACTTACCCTAGGAACCTGTCATGGGTCATCAAGAAGATTGTGCAGATTTGAAATGGATAGAGCAGCGTTTCAGTAGTCAGGTTGCAGCCCCTGTAATGTATCGAGGGAACATCTAGACCTACGTAAAAGGCAATTGTTCAAAATCGATCCAATTTCCAGACTGTTAATTCTCTTTCTGGAACATATTCAAATGTAAATGCTTTCAATCAGAATGTTAGCAAGGTTAAATAAGTGAGATCCTAGTTAATTGAATTGACTCCACATTTCAGTATAACTGCTTAAATAACCTGTGTCTAACTAATTACACCCGTGTCTATAGATTACTACTTGCAGAAAGAGAAGCAATAACTTAAAAATTCTTACTCCAGAGCTATGACATGCAGGTTGTTAGGTTAATTGGCCATTTCATATTGCTACAAGAATGGTAGAATCTGGGGAGCTGGGTGAATAAAATTTGATTTGTGCAAGATTATGCAAGTGGATTCTTAATGGACAGCATGAATGTAATGGGCCGAATGACCTGTTTCCATGATGTTTGACTATGACATTATGGCACGAAGAAAGCCACTCAAAACTCCCCTTTCCCTCTTCAGATGATGAGTGATTTGCTCTACATTCCCTCTTCAGAGCAGGGCGATTTAAGTTTAGTTTAGTTTAGTTTGGAGATACAGTGCGGAAACAGAACCTTTGGTCCACCAAGTCCGCGCCGACCAGCGATCCCCGCACATTAATACTACCTACACACACTAGAGACAATTTACACTTATACCAAGCCTATCCACCTACAAACCTGTACGTCTTTGGCGTGTGGGAGGAAACCGAAGATCTTGGAGAAAACCCACGCAGGTCACGGGGAGAATGTACACCATCTTGAAGCCGTGGTCTCCGGTAGGGAAGCACCGATTCTGGACTTGCCTTGTCTGCACATCAGGCCACCCTCAGTGGCGACTGCGCAGGGTTGTGGTCCCGACCACGGGGGGAAATGGAGGAGGACTGACCAAACTTTGTGCCTTCCACCACACTGATGAATGCTGTGTTGGATGTTTGTGTTCAATTTTTATTGTGTATTGTGTGTTCTTTTTCATTGAACCGCTGCTGGCAAATTCATTTCACTGCAGTTTATGTTCAAGTGACACATAAATCTGATTTGACTTGACGTACAAATCCCGTACAGACAGCACCCATAGTCGGGATCGAAATTGGATCTCCAGCACTGCAATTGCTGTAAGGCAGCAGCTCTATCGCTGCCCCACCATGCGGTCCATTCGTCTCCACCTGTCTGTTGCCACAAAGGTCCCTATTTTATAACCAATACTCTCGTAGAGATGCTCGATTCCATGTAAGGATGGATGCTCTGATACGACAGGTGCATGGATCGGACAGGTTTGGAGAGATATGGGCCAGACGCAGGCAGGTGGGATTAGTGTAGCTGGGACATGTTTGTCAGTGCGGGCAAGTTGGGCCAAAGGGCCTGTGTCCACGCTGTATCATTCTATGACTCTACGACTCTAAGACATTTTATGTATAACTGAGTTGATCACATATTTCCCTGACTGCTTTAATGTTAATTAACTCATGCCTGGATAGAGTGGATGTGGAGAGGATGTCTCCACTAGTGAGAGATTCTAGTGCAGAGGACACAGCCTCAGAATAAACAGACATAAGTTCAGAAAGGAGATGAGGGGGAATTTCTTTAGTCAGAGGGTGGTGAATCCGTGGAATTAATTGCCACAGATGGCTGTGGAGGCCAAGTAAATGGGTATTATTGCAGAAAGTGACAGGTTCTTGATTATCAATGGTTGTGAGGAGAAGACATGAGTACGGGGTTGAGAGAGAAAGATAGATCAAACATAGTTGAATGGCTGATGAGACTCAGGCTGAATAGCCTAATTCTGCTCCGATAATCTATGAACTTATAAACCTATCAATCTATCCATGGTGACACAAAAGATTGCAGATGGTGGAATTGCAAACGACTTTTCCAGTCAGGACCTTTTGACCCAAAACATCATCTGTCCATTCCTGCCACAGATGCTGCCTGACCCACTGAGTTCTTCCAGCACTTTGTTCTTTTGCTCATGCCGATACTGCTTCACAGGCTCTCCAGTGTTTAGCTTAGTTCATTTCAGAGTTACAGCGCAGAAACAGGCCCTTTGGCCTACCGAGTCCTCGCCAACCAGCAATCCCGAGACACTAGCGTTAAACTTCACACTAGGGGTTAATTGACATATTTTACCAAAGTCAATTAATCTTCACCCGGAGAACCCGGAGAAAACCCACGCGGTCACAGGGGAAATATACAAACTCCGTACAGACAGCACCTGTAGGCAGGGTCGAACCCGGGTCTCTGGCGCTGTAAGGCAGAAACTCTACCACTGCGCCACCGTGCTGCACATGCTAAGGCCAAAGTAGCTCTAGGAGTATTAAACATGAGAGAGGGGCTTACCCTGGCTGAAGGGGTGACTGATTCCACCTCTGAGCTTGCCACGCCATCAGTAACCTCATAAAGATGTCCTCATCGGTATTTTTAGCAGATCTGGAACAGATTGCACGAAAATCATGTTCACAATCTCAATGTAATAAACCCTGAGGAGGGCATCACTGGTGTTGTCTGTACATTGCCCAGGTGGTAAAAATGATATGAGCGTGAGACAAACACAGCATGACCAGTGAAATCATCCCCTCTCTAACACGCAGTGGAGCTCGTGGAAAAATAGGATGGGAAGAAATAATGATTCATTTCAGACATTTAAACAAAATAAAACAAGCATACATACTACAATCTTAAACTGTCTTCTTAGCCCTTAGCACTGACTCACAAAGTTAAATACTCTATAATTTAATCTCCCAGATACTGTATGTACAGCCAATAAGCAAATTGCAGTATACATTTTAATTGGCTCCAATTAGTTTTAAATTGAATTCTCCCAAAGAATGGAAAAAGAGGAAAACAATTTGTTTTAAATTGTGTTTGCACTTAAAATCACTTTTAATATATTGGTTATGCAGTCATACATCATTTGAATGGTGCAGCAGCAAGCCCTTGCTGTAATCTGCAGCCGACATTAACTATTAATAAAAATCAGTAAATAGATGGTAATAGATGGCTGAAAATGAATTACAAGCTAGTAATGTAAGCAAAGGGTTGTGAGGGCAATGTATCATGAATAATAGGCACCTGTGACTGATTGCATGGTTGGAATCTGATTCAGAGCAGGAGATCTTTAACAGAATAATCTACAGCTGAGAGTGAATGTTAGGGCCCACTGAGTTCGATGTGATGTGTGTGCTATCAGCACACATCAGCAGAACACAATCCTTGATAAGATTCATTGCCTGGTGTCTGTTTTTCCTTTCAGCAATTCTCCTCAGTTTAGGTCGGAAGGGGGCTCAGCGGTTCAGACCACCCTGCATGACACCAGAAACCTGGGGTCACTCTGACGATTCTCTGCTTGCTGGGCTATGGTCTTAGGGAGTGTTGAGACACAACATGGTCCTCTGGTGAGGCTGGAAACTCCTCCGATATTATCGATGGCCTGGATATAGACAAGGTGACATTCCCTTGGTACAAAGCACCTGGTGAAGGAAAGGGAACTACTTAAACTGAGTAGAAAGGTTTTTTTAACCTGCAGTAAAACCAGAAAAAGATGAATAACACAGCAGGTCGGGCAACATCTGTGGATACAGAGTTAGTGTTTCAGGCCTTTGTCAGAGCTGGGGAAGAAAGGGAGAACAAGCTAGCTTTAGATTGTAGAGAGTGATACCAATTAAAGCTGACCATACATAATATCGTTTTTTTTTTTTTTAATCTGCGTGGAATCTTGCATTGTCCAGTAGTGCATTTCGTTGTCTAATGCATTTCGTTGTCTCTGTACTGTACACTGACAATGACAATAAATTGAATCATTTCATTTCATTTTTTTTTTTTTCATTTCATTTCATTTCATTTCATTTCATTTCATTTCATTAGTGCTACAGTTAAAATAATCTCTGCATTGTGAATCTGTGGGATTCTCTGCCACAGAAGGCAGTGGAGACCAATTCACTAGATGTTTTCAAGAGAGTTAGATTTAGCTCTTAGAGCTAAATGAATCAAAGGAAAAAACAGGAATGGGGTGCTGATTTTAGATGATCTGCCATGATCATATTGAATGGTGGTGCTGGCTCGAGGGGCCAAATGGCCTACTCCTGCACCTATTTTTCTATGCCTCTATGTTTGTATGGTTCTATCTCATCTCTCCTCTCTTATTGGTTTCAATTCTGGCCTCTTTCAGACTGGCCTCTTTCAGACTGGCCTCTCAATAGTGCCAAACATCACAGAGTGTCTCAAATCTCCCACAATACTGTACTGCAGCTTAGACCAACACTTTTCTCAATTTCATTATAAAACCTCAATACGACATTTGCCATTGTTTTAATGCTTTTTCTAACCACATTGAGATTTATGATATTGGTTAAAGTCTTTTCCAGCTGACTGTTGAGCAAGATCCCCAAGCACCCATGTGGTGAATATTACGATATTAAGTCACACTGCATCTGTTCGTCCTCTGCCTTTGAAATGATCGTGTCGTATCAGCTTAAGATGCCGTTTGGCGGCACATTGGAAATGCTACCAGATAAACCAAATAGGACTTGAGACTGGGTACCTTTAGCAGCTGATGTTCATCTAAGCAGATCGATGGACTGAATGGTGCGGGATTATGGGATTCATGCGCAAGATTTGACATGAATCTAGACTAAATGGTCGTGACTGGGGTGATAAGAGTAACAGGTTTAAAGGCTTACTGTGTTTGAATCTCTCCCTGTGATCATTGGACTGCCACCATAGCTGGAATATGAATGAAAGGGTCCCGGTGACTCTGTTATATCTGCTCATGTCATAACCAAGATCTCCTGTCATTAATCCAGACCACTTTACTAAAAATATTCTGGCCAACCACTGCTTCCAGTTTTTCCAGAATTTGACCTTATTCTCGGTATCCCATTATCGAAGAGTCATACTTTCTCTCCTCTGATAACTTTGAAGGACTGTGGGCGAACTGCCACTTGTCGCCGTAGCGGCCCAACGGGGAGCGGATTCCTCTGGAGTTGGAGGGACAGGGAGACACAGCGGCTTTTGAGAATGGTGGGCAATCACTTCCAAAGTTCTGCCCACACAGTCAGTACACCTCTCCTACACTTGTCTCCCGCACTAAGATCATCTCGCAGAGAATGATCCCAGCCTAACCCTCCCTATTCTCTCCTATTCTGCAAGAAAAAACTACATTGAAGACTCAAACTCGCGATCGAGTAACTGCCGGGATCGAGGCGCAAACTAGCGACCTTGCGGATACGAGCCGAGCACTCTACCACTGAGCCGGCCGCTAAAATCTACGCTAAAAATCTTCCATTCCGAAAGCCGAAAAATTCTGAATTACGAAAAGTGCCTGGTCCCAAGGCTTTCGGATAAAAGGTTGTGCACCTGTATATCAGTCGTACATTATTAATATTATCAATTATGGATTGGTTCTGCTTCTAGTTTTTTTTTAATTTTCTTTTAGAAAGACATACAAGTCTGGTGGTTAATTTGCTTAGTATAAATGTAAAATTGTCCCCTAGTGTGTACAGGATAGTGTTAGTGTTAGTGTGCGGGGATCGCTGGTCGGTCTGGACTCAGTGGGCCAAAGGCCCTGTTTCCGCACTAAACTACCTAAACTAAACTAAACTAAGCTAAACTAAACTAAGCTAAACTAAACTAAACTAAGCTAAACTAAACTAAACTAAACTAAACTAAACTAAACTAAACTAAACTAAACTAAACTAAACTAAACTAAACTAAACTAAACTAAACTAAACCAAACCAAACCAAACCAAACCAAACTAAACTAAACTAAACTAAACTAAACCAAACTAAACTAAACTTGTGTTATCTTATAGTGACACAGAAGATAGCCATTTGGCCCATCTGGTCAATATGGGCTTCCAGGGAGAATTCCCTCCCCTTTTTTCTCTGTGCCCCTCCAACTTATTCTAAGCCACTCATGCTTTTGGAAGTGGGTGCTGGGCACTTTATATATCCCAGCCAACAAGCTTCACACTTTGTTATTAAAGCAATGTGCACTAATCCACTCAAAGGCTAAGTAAAGACACGGTTTCTGCTCACAGAGCTGAGATTTCTGAGAGAATTGTCGATGGTGCTGTGGACATTGATCGAGTGTGAATGAAATACTCAAACTAGGACGATTAATAGCCATCTTCCCTGCACGCTCTGCCGCTGGTTCACTGCAGTTTGACCTTGAACCACTTCACCCTTTGTATTCTTTCATCGTGATCGATTCCATTTGATGAATTCCATTCACAGCGACTGGAAATGGAAGGTTCGTTCCTGTTGTTGTGGGAAGGAACCTCTTCTGATTAAAAGAAAATAGCTGAAAAATCTCTCCTTCTGCTTATAACACTAATGGTAGATCAGGGTATTGAAAACTACATCCTTAAGCTCACTGGTGGCCCAGAACAAAATTCATGAACTTATCAAAGATCAGTGTGGATTTTCTGTGTGAAATTGAAATTCAGTGTCAGCTGCATTTGCCACCACATCGATCTGTTTTCCAGTATCCTAGTCTCATACTGTGGGCAATGGTAAGGAAATGATGAGCTCTTGAGAGGGATTTTGACCAGAGCTTTCATTATGTTGCTTTGTATTGTTCCAAAGGTGAAGTGATCTTGGGCTTATTCAAAGGCTTCAGACATTGCTAACATTGTTCAAAAAAGCTGGACGTCAAAAGATTCTCAAAATACCCTGTATTTACGCAATCGTAGCAATACTTGAAAAACAAAGAGTAGAATTAAATAACCTTTCTGGCGTGAGAGATACGTGCTCTGGTTTCTTTCCACATCTTAAAGACTTAGCACGTAGTTAATAGTCCTGTGTAATTGCCACTCGTTCACAGGTGAGTGTAGACTCTGGAAGGAGTTAATGAGAATGTGGGGAGAATAATTTAAAAAATAGTAAATGGATGCTCTCTGGCCAGTACAGACTTGATGGCCCGAAGGGTCTTTTTCTGTGCTCTATGAGTCCCTGAGTGGCCCAACGATTTCTGCGAGAAAAAATGTTAAAAACCGGTAATTATGACAGAGCAATCAAAGATTAGAAAATGAAAAAAAGATCAACAATAACATATGCTGCTGAGTGTTTCCAGAATTTTTTAATTCATTTCAGACGATGCTCTGTGTTTGTGTTAATTGTAAACAGCTTGCATCGATACAGAGTCTTAGACTTTAAAAATGTCACAACGAGCTTCGGAGGACAAAGCACTAGGAGCACTGCGTGTGTGGCTGGCAGCAGGTTTGTAAATTGGTCCAAGGAGGGTTGTTGATTGAAGTGAGGGAGATGGAAGGGTTTGGGGGGCAACGACAGTGACTTGGGGAGAGAGGTATAGTTATGCCCCTGTCCCACTTAGGAAACCTGAACGGAAACCTCTGGAGACTTTGAGCCCCACCCAAGGTTTCCGTGCGGTTCCCGGAGGTTTTTGTCAGTCTCCCTACCTGCTTCCACTACCTGCAACCTCCAGCAACCACCTGCAACCTACGGGAACCGCACGGAAACCGTGGGTGGGGCCCAAAGTCTCCAGAGGTTTCCGTTCAGGCTTCCTAAGTGGGACAGGGTTAGGAACTGCAGATGCTGGTTTCAACCAAAGATAGACACAAAAAGCTGGAGTAACTCAGCAGGACAGGCAGCATCTCTGGAGAGAAGGAATTGGTAATGTTTCGGGTCTGAAGAAGGGTCTCGACCCGAAACGTCACCCATTCCTTCTCTCCAGAGAAGCTGCCTGCGAGTTACTCCAGCTTTTTGTGTTTATCTACTGGGGTAGAGAGGGCAGAAGTAAACGAGGACTGGTTAAACAAAAGAGGAGGTTAAGGTGGTCAGAGCCAAATAACAGAGCTAGAATGTGTAGGAAGGAACTGCAGATCCAGGTTTAAACCAAAGATAGACACAAAATGCTGGAGTAACTCAGCGGGACAGGCAGCATCTCTAGATAGAAGGAATGAGTGACGTTTCTGGTTGAGACCCTTCTTCATCTAAAATATCTGGCTGGAGTGGGTCAGAATATTTCGTGAGTAAAGGCAATATTCTTGGCAAAATTAGACTTCATAAAATGTCCTTTGTTTTCCCAACATTGACACACTTCAGAACTGGTGGATTGGATCTGAGATGACGGGGAAGCATGATAAATTGCTGCAGACATGCAAACTCTTCATATTTCCTTATTTGCAGTGAGGTGGAACAGATTTTTTGAGAGGAAGGAGCTGAGATGCGCTGCTTTATTGAAAGCTGTAATTCACAGCCATCTCGCTAACAGTGGTGCTGTTCAAATCAAAAGATTAATATCTCCAAGGGTCCAATTTTCCAAGTAATGACCAACTGCAGGGCTGCCATTACTGTCAACTCTATTTACTGCCTGTAGTAGGAAATACGGAAAAGTGTTGCGGCATCAAACCGCCCGACTACCTAGGGAAGGGGAGAGAGGATCACGGGTTGCGGGGGGGGGGG
The DNA here is from genome assembly GCF_028641065.1 of Leucoraja erinaceus. Lineage (NCBI taxonomy): Eukaryota > Metazoa > Chordata > Chondrichthyes > Rajiformes > Rajidae > Leucoraja > Leucoraja erinaceus. The sequence goes on along the minus strand of NC_073410.1, from coordinate 9,866,651 downwards.
CTTTAAAGAAAAGATAAGATAGAAGTCTTGCTGTATGCAGGAAGTGATGGGGATATAGGTCACGATTTAAGAATAAGGGGTAGGCCATTTAGGACTGAGATGAGGAAAAACTTTTCCACCCAGAGAGTTGAGAATCTGCTGAATTCTCTGCCACAGAAGGCAGCGGAGGGCAATTCACTGGATTTTTTCAAGAGAGTGTTAGATTTAGCTTTAGGGCTAAAGGAATCAAGGAATATGGGGAAATTTTTGGATGATCAGCCATGATCATATTGAATGGCAGTGCTGGCTCGAAGGGCCGATGGCCTACTCCTGCACCTATTTTCTATGTTTCTATGTTTCTATGGAAATAAGTCTCATTGTGTACGGACTTGGAGATATTGGCTCTTAGTGATATAAGTTCAATTGTAACAGGTACGGGTTCCACGGGCACCCATAGCCACTGGCTGAGGTTTCATAGGCACAGATTGAATTAGGTTTCACTGAGTTCTGTTGGGATTACGCTGACAATAACATAGGAGGGGGCCTTCATAGACTTCATAGATACAAACTCACAGGACGGAGGGGGTGTGTGGGGGTTATATGGACACACACGCTCCGTGGATGCAGCAGAGTTGTGGGGGAAGGGGTTCACAAGAACAGACTCTCGCCTCTCATCAGATGGGTGTGAGGGGGAGGGAAGTTTCACAGCACGGTGGAATGGTGGGAGAGTGATGGCAGACGGATTCCACAAACTGACTAGGTGAAGGTTTCATAGACACTCTCACTAGAGAAGGAATTTCAGAGATTCTTGGTGGGGAAGTGTTCCACTGGACACTGACCTTCAAATTGACACAAAGTGTTGGTGTAACACAGCAGTTCAGGCAAGAAGATGGGAAGATGGATAGGTGATGTTTTAGATGAGGACCATTCTTCAGACTGATTGAAAGGGGGGGGGTTGGGGGGGGTGGGGGGTGATTGATGGACTCCAAAGGGTGGATCTGGAGTGTTTAAGAAGGAACTGCAGATGCTGGAAAATCGAAGGTACACAAAAATGCTGGAGAAACTGAGCGGGTGCAGCAGCATCTATGGAGCAAAAGAAATAGGCAACGTTTCGGGCCAAAACCCTTCTTCAACCTTTATTGCCTTATGTGTCTGAAGAAGGGTTTCGGCCCGAAACGTTGCCTATTTCCTTCGCTCCATAGATGCTGCTGCACCCGCTGAGTTTCTCCAGCATTTTTGTGTACGGTGGACCTGGAGTGATCTTTTACTCGTGGAGTTGGCTTTGGGGAAGATTAACAAGAGAGATTTAAATGCTGACAGTTTTAAGAATGGACTGCCACGGAATGAGCTATGTCTTAGTCCATGAATTATGCCCTCAGATGAAATGAATACAGTTCTGAAATAACCATAGAGATGATTGAAAAATGCCATGTGTCAACAGATCCTCAGTCAGACGAGTACATCTCATAAAGCCATAAATAGGGAGAGTAAAGCTCGGGTGGTTTATGAATCTCCAGAGGTCTGCGGATTCAATTACCATCACAAATCCCAGCCAGAATAAATACCGAATCACTTACTTTATCGTTCGACTTTTCTTTTACTTACCCAAAAATCACATGTGCAGTTTAGCAGAAGGCTGAGAGAAGCTGATTGTGACATCAGTGACACATTGCTATGTATAGGACAACTGACAGCACAGGGGGAATATGCTCCTAAATCACCTGGATCTAAGCAATTCAATGCCAAGGATTCAGAGTGTTTCTTTCTGAATTAGTAAAGGGACAAGATTACCACCCTGCTTTTATAGTCCATTCCTCATGAATTGAATCAAAGGAGCTGCAACCTTTATTGCCTTATCAACTCATGCTGCTGCCTTCACTGATTTATTCTTCTGCACGCTCACATCCGTTGTACATCGCCTCCATTTAGCCTCTTACTTTCCAAAGAGGGAGTACTTCTTTAATGAGCTGCTCACAATTTGCTGCGTTGAATTTCATTTCTCATTTGTCCACTTCCCCAATAAGTAAGTCTGCTTGTGTATTCTTGTATCTTGGTGCAGTGTCATTATTAGCTCAGACCTGCAGTGGCCGAAATAAGCTGACCAATGAAGTTTTAATCCTTTCCCTTCCTGTTTCTCTAAAGAATTATAAAACCATGCAGATCATTTTGCTCAGTCAGTCTGCCCCAACCATCAAGTGCCCATTTACACTCATCTAATTTTTTTTTTTTTTTTGTTAATACTAATCCTACGCATATTATTTTTGCCACATTCCCATCAACTCTCATCTATTTTCTACCACCAGAAGCAAATTACAGAGGCCATTTAAACTAACAACCTCCACATATTCGGGATGTTGGAAGAAACTGGAGCTCCTGGGGGGAAACACATGACACCCAGGGAGATAGACACAACATGCTGGATTAACTCGGCGGGACAGGCAGTATCTCTTGATAGAGGGAATGGGTGACGTTCCGCGTCGAGACCCTTCTTGATACGCAGGCAAACTCCACAGAGACAGCACCAGAGATCAGGATTGAATATGCTGCAACAGGAAGCAGCTCTATCAGCTGTGGCGCTCTGCTGCTATATAATCCTTCTCTCTTTCTTAATCTATTTTCCTTCCCTTCATTTCTCGCCTTGTTAACAGTTTGACTAATTTAATTTTCATTATTTCAATGATTCGCCTTCATTCTTCTTGTTAATGGAGCACACTATTGATAAGTGAGTCCTGGATGACTCTTCACCCACACTGAACACACACCCACACTGAACATCCTCTGGTTGAACCCCAGCAGTCTATAGAACAGGTAGAGACGAGGTGTGTCAAACTATCAGTCACCCGCCCCATCGTACACTAGCCCAGCATTTCAAGTTCTGGTTGTGTAATACCTCTCCTCCTCAGGTTAGCAAGTCAAGTGGAGAAATGTCTCGATTCAAAGCGCCATCCATTCCTTCTCTCCAAAGATGCTGCCTGTCCCACTGAGTTACTCCAGCATTTTGTGTCTATCTTCGGTTTAAACCAGCATCTGCAGTTCCTTCTTACACAAGTGAAATTATAGCTTCCATTTGTTTTTCATGAAAAGGGTTTGTGAGCAGAATAAAGGCACAGAGCGAAATGAAAGTATCCAAGGTTCAATTAACCCCAAGCGCCCTAAAGCTATTCACCCATTAGGAAGCCAACAGTCAATTCTGTATCCTAGTCTAATGATCGGTGCATCTATATATCAAGCATATCAGTATCTAGTAAGTAATACAGAGTATTAGACTTCTTGTTGTCTTCCACCTGCTCAGCTACTCAGTTCTCCTGATTGATCCTGGACTTGTCCACCTAATTCAACACTATCTGATTTGTTTTGTGTTCGGTGCCAACATTCAACAGCTGAGCACACACTGCTCGCTGTTGCAGAGATCTCCAAAGATAGCATAGGTGATATTCATGTTAAGAACTGTGGCAAATCACTAACTGGTGCCTGTATATTGCATTGGTTTATTATAGTCACACATGCTGAGATACATGCAAGTATCTATAAGATACTACCTCAATGATCTTCTGCTCTGCTTCTATCAAGGAAGTATCCTCAGTGATCTACCTGAGAAGGTGCCCATCGGACTTTCATAACCTTGTGGAACCTCTCCTACTTAGGCTGCCTCTTATCCATATCTGCGCTCTCTTGTTCTCTATTTTCCAATCAGAGGGGAGAGACTCTCAGTAACAAGCACGTTGGTCTTCCAGAATAGGTTTGATAAGATTATCATTCATGCTTTATAACCTGACAATAATAGGCATTGTTTCTCACTGCCTGCCCTTTCACCATGATGTGCCTCCTGTCAAAATTACCATTCGCATAATGCCACAGCCGCGATAGACTGCACCTCCTTCTCTGCCTCGAATCCTCTGCTACCTATATACTAGTGACCAAGCAGATTCATCATTAATCGTGACTCGCTGCTCCTGGCCCAGTCAAGAGAAGACAAACTAAACCCAGAAGGAATTGACTAAAGGGTCACTTGTACTTACACAACCATTAACAAATTACAAGGGTTCCATCCAGGTCGCTTCATTCAGAGAGTGATTCCAATTACACATATAAATGTCAATCCGCCTACAGTTAAAATGGAAAAAGAAATAAACAGCTAGATTTCATCTTCTTGTGATGTTTAAAATATTCCCAGCTCCAATTCTGGCCCTTGTGTCACCCCTGAATTTAATTGCTATATTGTTGGCAGGCAGGCATCCAGCTGCCAAGGCACGATCTGAGCTCTATTCTCTCTTAAAAAACTGTCCATATACCAAGCTCATTGTATGATCAATTGCTCATCTTCCTGAATTTCTCATATAACAACATTTCTCCTTCAACTTGCATAAATTTCTAAGATGTTTGTACTGGGTTGAGGATACTGCATCAACAGAAGGTATATTGAGTGGGAAGGAACAGTCTGAAGAAGGGTCTTGACCTGATACATCACCCATTCCTTCTATCCAGAGATGCTGCCTGTCTCGCTGAGTTACTCCTGAATTTTGTGTCTATCTTCGAAGGTATATTGAGGTTGTGGTAGGTCCAGGCGTTATAAATTAGCTGGTGAGGGATAGTAACATTGTTTTATCTCTCTGTACAACCATCTGTGCTTTAAACATCTGCCTGGTTAACATTACATTCATGACACTACAAGGCTTATATTCATCAAGACCTTCCTCAAGATCCGATATCGAATGCCAGCATTATTAAGACTGATATTGATGGGTAGAAGTTCTGCAAATTACCGATAGAGAGACACAAAAATGAGCCAGGAGGAGCTTGTACACTAAAGAGGAAACTATTGGATACACACGGAACTGCAAAGGCTGGAATGCTTGAACAAACACAAAGTGCCGGAGTAACACAGCGGGTCAGGCAACCTGATCTGCTCAGTTACTCCAGCACTTTGTAGAAATTATTGGGACTGGACACAACTTATTGGCAAGGAGACTGAAGCAATAGAGGGTTGAGGAAGTTTTAAGAGGGACGGGTCCTGGAGAAAGAAAGAAAAGTGATGGGCAGGTGAGGGATAGAATCAAAGACAGAAAGCAAATTTGAACCAAGATTTGAAAGACAATAATGCATTTGGTGGCACAGTTTTTCTCAGAAGCTTGTTCGATTTATTTAACTGTCTGGGAGTAAAGAATGACAAAGCTTTATCCCCTCAGGTACACAACTTTCAGCCCTAAATCCTCCTCTCATTGTTATGAAACTCTACCCTTGAGATGTTGTTATTATTGTGGGTCGGCACGGTGGCACAGCGGTAGAACTGCTGCTTTACGGCACCAGAGACCCAGGTTCTATCCTGACTACGGGTGTTGTCTGTACGGACTTTGTACGTTCTCCCCAGCACCTGCGTGAATTTTCTCTGAGAGCTTTGGTTTCCTCCCACACTCTAAAAACGTATAGGTTTGTATGCTAAATGGCTTGGAAAAATTGTAAATTAACCCTAGTGTGTGTAGGATAGTGTTAGTGTGAGGGGATCACTGGCTGGCATGGACTAGGTGAGCCAAAGAGCCTGTTTCCACGTTGTATCTCTCAACTAAACACTCAAGAGCAATAGGGGGAAGGATGGCGGGGATCTGCAGTTATACGTCGTGAAAAATTGAGACCAATGTGGCTTTAAGAATGAAGAAGGCCTCCTCATGTAAAACAATCAATAAGTCTGGGCTGCATTTGGAAGATGATGGTGTTCTGAGCCAACTAACTCCATCATTCTTCCAGCATTGAAGTGTGTGCATGCCACAATTTCATTTAGTTTAGTTTCCGGAAGTGGCGGTGCTGTTAACAGCTGCGGCTCGCCTGCAGTCCGTCTGTCTTTACTTTTTTGGTGTTGTTGTTTTTTTTGTCTTGTTTTGGCTAAGTTTTAGTTTGTTGGGTTGTGTTATGGGGGGGGGGGGGTGAAACATGTTTTTTTGTCTCTCCCTTCAGGGGAATGCGACTTTTTCTTGTCGTATCCCCCTTCTCTGCCTCCGTCTGCGCTGAGGCCTAATGGCGGTCTCCAACCTGCGACCGACCTCGAGGCTCCGGAGGCAGAGCCAGCCAGGACTTACCAACGCGAGGCTGGCCGTCTTCGGGGCCGAGGCAGCGGTGGCCCGACTCGCTGATGCGGCGTTCCAGCTTTCGGCAGCGGCCCGGAGCTGAGACTGCGGGACTCGGAGCTGATGCAGCGGGACTCGGAGCTGTTGCAGCGGGGCTGGGCAGCGGGACTCGGAGCTGAGGCTGCAGGACTCGGAGCTGAGGCTGTGGCGGGCCGACTCGGAGCAGAGACGGCGTTCCAGCTTTCGGCAGCGGCGACATCACCACGGAGGTCCGCTGGACTGGAGAGCGGCATCTTCGGCCTGGATCGATCGCCTCAGCGCAGAGGGAGAACAAGGAGGGAAGAGACCGAGACTAAGACTTTTGCCTCCATCACAGTGAGGAGGTGCTTGGTGAACTCACTGTGGTGGATGTTAATTTGTGTTTATTGTCTGTTTTGTTATTTATTGTTACTGTGTATGACTGCAGGCAACGTAATTTCGTTCAGACCGAAAGGTCTGAATGACAATAAAGGAATCAAATTCAAATTCAAATTCAAATTCAGTTTAGCAGCGCGGAAGCAGTCCCTTTGGCCCACCGAGTCTGCAGTAAATAGCGATCCCCGCACATTAACGCTATCCTCCATAAATAGACTCGCGACAATGTATACATACACCAAGCCAATTAACCTAAATATCGGTACGTCTTTGAGGTGTGGGAGGAAACCGAAGATCTCGGAGAAAAACCACGCGGTCACGGGGAGAATTTACAAATTCCATACAGACAGCGGCCATAGTCTGGATGGAACCCAGCGCGGCAAGCGCTATGAGGCAGCAACTCTGCCGCTGCGCCACCGTGACCACCCGTTAAAGTTCTCTTTAGTTCCCTACATTCACATTCAGTCTACCTGTTATTAACTCCACCTAAACAGCTCGATTTGTGCTTTTAAAATACTAACCTGCTGAATGGAATTGCAATTGACTTTAGCACAGTAATTTCTATTGATGTCATCGGGTGCACGGAATCTCTTGGGGTGTGAAGGAACGTGGGTGATTCTGACAAATGGAGGAACTTGTAATGTTCTGCTAAGGAGCAAAAATTGACCGGTGTTCTTTTTAATCACATTGTGGAAAGGGTGTAATGCTCAGAAGTAATTAACTCTCCTCCAGCAAGCTAATTGCTTTGTTTCTCATCTGTAAAGCAATCCCAGGAAAATCTTCCTCTGTGAAATGAGGTGGGACTGGATAACATCTACACCCATTGCTCAGATGAACGTATAAATTCTGAATTCAAGGAACATGTTACACAGCCCATGAAAACCTATCATACATAGACATGCAGCCCATATGTCACCTCTCCCCTTGTTGTTTGGAACCAGGGAGAAAATATGACCTCTCACACCAACAGGAGGATCAATATTGTATCTGTATTTTTTGTATTCTGGTACATTATGAGTTTCAAATAACTTTACTTATCTAGTTATAGGGTCATAGAGTCATAGACTCATAGTCATAGACATAGACACAGTTTCAAAGTCATAGTCATAGACTTTGCACCAACCAGCATGTCACATCTACACCAGTCCCACTTGCCTGCGTTTGGCCCTTCTTCTCCGTCAATAGATAATGAGTTCTGATATTCACAAAGATATTTAAGATAAAAATGGAACCTAATACTGAAATTATTATATTTGGAGTAAGGGGAGACGGGAATAAATCCCAAAATTTATTTCTTAATTATGGGTTATTAATAGCAAAAAAACATACTTAAATTTTTGAAAAATGCTAATACACCAACATCTAAAATGTGGATCAGTAATATGCTGGACACAGCACATTTGGAAGAAATGAGACTCCTCCTAATAGACAAACAAGACCAATTCTTAATGAGTTGGTCTCCATTTATTGTTTTTTTGGAGTCATGTGGTGCAACGGTATTGTAAAGACGAAAAGTTTTGGGAATGGGTAAAAGATGATTTAAAATATAAAAAAATATCTCCTTGTGGTGATTGGACAAAATTCCTCCTGCTTTTCTTTTTCTTCTTCACTTATTTCTTTTCCTCACTGTTTCTTTTTTCTGCTTCATACTCACGCACACTAGTCTACCTTTCCTTCTTTGCCACTTCTTTTTCTTTTTCTCTTCTTTCTTTTCTCTTTACAAAAAATAAATGGAAGCTGTACAGAGAATGTAAAATGTTAACATAATTTTGGGCACCTGTAAAAAGGTATTGTATTGTACTTACTTCTAATAAAGAAATTTAAAAAATTAAAAATGGATAATGAGTTCCGACACTATTTCACGGTTTCGTGGATTAACTTTTTTATTTCTTGATTTTTGAGGAATATCATGGGTGTCACTAGCAAAAGTTATTATTTCCCATCCATCATTACCTTTCAAAGGTGGTGGAGAGCTAGCATTTTGAACCGCTGCGATCCTTCTATTTAGGAATGTTCCTACTGTACAGTTGGGCAGAGAATTCCAGGATTTAGACCCAATGACAATGAAGGAACCAGGGATATGGGGAGAAGGCAGGAATGGGGTACTGATTGTGGATGATCAGCCATGATCACAGTGAATGGCGGTGATGGCTCGAAGGACCGAATGGCCTCAAGCACCTATTGTCTATTGTCTATTGTCTTTCATTCTTTCGCATTATTCTGGCCTGGGGAAGCTGGGGGAACATTTCCAAGACTGCAGTCTATGCAGATTCTCGGGGTTTTATTGCATTGGTCTGCCTTGTATCAATGTGACAGAACTCCCTTCTTGTAAAAAAATCCTGATTAGTTACACATTTCGTTGTCTTTCATTTTCATTCCAGATTTGGATTTTTCAGCCACTGTGGATTGAAATAGATACTTCTCTCCAGTGCAGCTTACATTCGCACTAAGTTTCATGATGTTTGTTGGTTCATTGGCTTGGTAAAACTGTAAATTGTCCCTAGTGTGTGTAGGGTAGTGTTAATGTGCGGAGATCGCTGGTCGGAATGGTCTTGGTTTGCTGAAAGGCCTGTTTCCGTGCTCTATCTCTAAACTAAACTAAACTAAACTAAACACGTTGGAACTGCAGATGGTGTTCTTTGCATTGATTGGGGGCAGTTGTCTAAATGGCTTCTGTTGCTCAGTGCCAGGACCAACGAGGTTGTGGCAGTGTGTTCAAAGTTTATATTTGACTTCTGAAAAAGGTTTTCATCGCTGAATGGAAAGAAGCACTTTGTGTGTTGATCCAGCAGTGTTTGAAAAGAGTAGGTGTTTGTCGAGTTGACTCAATGGCAAGGGGCAGCGCAGCAATGAATTTGATATGAGTGTGAAACCAACTTAAAATTACACAGGTCTCTTTTTTTTGACATGTCATTCCCTTGTGTTTTTGACAGTGAGCCCAAAGATATTGATTGCCAAGAAAGAATAAAAATGATCAAATAACGCAGCTGGAATTGGGCCACAGTTTCACTGTCACCTTGGAATCTGTTTAATGATTCTGCTTCCTATAAAACACAATTGCTGGTGTAAATAAAGGCAGTCCAGAGGTTGGATGGAGCAGGCACAGAGGGAGCACGTGCCTGGTGAGTGTTTGCAATCGTCCTACTCCACTTGCACCAGCAAATATTTAATGGAGAGGCACGTTGAGAAAACAACAGCACTGATGCAAGGGTCTCGACCCGAGAAGTCACCCATTAAAGTCTGAAGAAGGGTCTTGACTCGAGAAGTCACCCATTAAAGTCTGAAGGGTCTCAACCCTCGATATCACCCATTAGAGTCTGAAGAAGGGTCTTGACTCAAAATATCACCCATTAGAGTCTGAAGAAGAGTCTCGACCCCAGATGTCACCCATTCCTTCTCTCCAGAGATGCTGCCTGTCCCGCTGAGTTACTCCAGCATTTTGCGTCTATCTTTGGTTTGAATTAGCATTTGCAGTTCCTTCCTACACAGTATTCTCCCTAACGCTAGCAGTAAGCAGAAATGTTCCACAATTAAAAACAGAACTGAGCAACAGAAAGATTGTGACTCTTTGGAAAATGATGGAGGTGGAATCACACTGAATATTTTCAACACTGTGACAGTGACAGATAGTTAAACTACAAGAGCAAGAAGAGAGAGTGTGAAATGGCAACTCTTTTAGTTTTTTTAGTTTAGTTTAGAGGTACAGCTCAGAAACAGACCCTTTGAGCCACAGATTCCATGCCGACCAGCGATCCCCGCACATGAACGCTATCCTACACACACTAGGGACACTTTACATTTATACCAAGCCAATGAACCTACGAACCTGTACATCTTTGGAGTGTGGGAGGATACCAGAGCTCCCAGAGAAAACCCACACAGTTCACAGAGAGAACGTACAAACTCTGTACAGATAGCAGTCATAGCCAGGATTAAACCTGGGTCTCTGGCGCTGTAAGGCAACAACTCCACCACTGTGCCACCGTGCTGACCTTGGGAAAGCTTGGGAAGCTCTGACCCTCCACCACCCAAAACATTTGGGATGATATTAAGATCCTCGCGGCCATGCATGGGGAACAACATGAACTTGCGTAAATGGAGAAAGGAGCGGACCACCTCTTAGACCACCATCTCACCCACCTCATGAGCTACCTCCTGTCCCAACTGTGGTAGAGTGTACAGTTCTCAAGTTGGCCTCATCACACCCACCCATCGATTAAAACAACCTCACACAAGACCTAAAATCCTGTGCCTAAAATCCCAAGCCATGGTCAATCCCCTATTCCCCCCATCGATTGGTCATCTGAAATCATACCAGAGATAGATTTCTGGATAGGTAACATTAAACTGCTGGAAGAGGGGACTCACACAGACCAGGATCGAATCTACTCTTCATTTGGCAGGAAACCATTTGCAACCCAGCTCTTCTCCCCTCTCCCATCAGGCAGACGATGGAAAACCTTGCAAGCACACACCACTAGATTCAAGAACGTTTAGAAATCACTCCGCCCTTATGATTCTAGACCGATCTTCCAACCCACTTCATTGTGGACCTTGCGCTTTATAATCTGCACTTTCTCTGTAACAGCATCACTATAACACTGTAATACTACATTCTGCACTCTGACATGTTTTGCTTCGCACACTACCTGTTCCACTAGCGTTTACCTTGTTTGTATTCATGTATGACAAGACAAGACTGGATAGTACACAAAGTTTTTCACTGCATCTCAGTACCCATGGTAATAAATAATAAACCAATATAAATACAAATACCAAGTATAGAAAGAAACTGCATATACTGCTTTGAAGTAAAGTTGGGGACTCTCATGGTTTGAAGGAGGGTCTCGACCAGAAACGTCACCTATTCCTTTTCTCCAGAGATGCCGCCTGACCTGCTGAGTTACTCCAGCATTTTGTGTCTATCTGCAAATACCAAGAGACAGATTTTGGATCAATACCAGGAAACCCTTGCCACAAGGAGTGTTTGGCACAAAGGAAGGTCTCAATGCCCTCCGAAGGAAGGAATCATTGTATTCAAGAGAAAGTTAGATATAGCTCATAGGGCTACTGGAATCAAGGGATATGGGGAGAAGGCAGGAACGAGGTACTGGTTTTGGATGATCAGCCATAATCATACTAAATGGCGGTGCTGACTCGAAGGGCCGAATGGCCTACTCCTGCACCTATTTTCTATCTTTCTATGTTTCTATGACTCAGATTTGATTCATTTCGATATGTGAAAGAATCAATCAGATGCTGGGTTGGTGGCTGGATTGCGAAGGACTCTGGGTTTAACAAACTGGGAAAGGTTAAATTGTGTACCTGCATGCCTGATATCCTGTGCATGTGTTCTCCACACATATCAACAAGAACCACCGGAGATCAATCCAAGGATTCGTGCACCAATCTCCTGACCTCTTTGCAGCAAAAAAAGTCTGAACTTGTTTTCAGAGCTTTCAAAAGCAAACAAAATGCCTTTTAGCCATTTCTATAAGAAGCAACATCCTTTCTCCATTAATTCAGGTCCATCCAACCTCCTAAGATTGATGTTCACTCCTTTCTCAGAGAGAAATCGTGCTTACAATTGTGTTTAAAAGCTGCTTCTCTAATGCACCACTTTAAAAAAAAATCTTTATTTCCCCCAGTTAGTGGTGGTACTATTAATAATGTGATTTTTTTTCAGCGCAGAAATTCAACATTTTGGCGGTTTTTAACAGGTAGGAAAGTGCACGTTTCTAGCATTAATAACATATACCGGAAGTGACGGATGTCTTCCAGTTGGATTTAGCGGCTCCGTGCGTCGAGCCCTATGACCCAGTGACCTTCCGTGCAACCCCCTATACATGATTCCAGCAGATATTGTAGTGAGGATTATTAATTTTCCAAACTGATATCAAAGCCTGGATATCATTCGTCCACAGACGTTAATTTCGATTACAGCAGTTTGGAAATTAAATTCTATTATAAATAAAAGAATACTGAGCCCGCATGCAAGAGGTGCTGTGTTTTGCCACCATTTTCAAAGTCCATGCTCCAGTCTTATGAGTGCTGCCTGTTCCAATATATCTCTCAGTAAAGAGATGATTATATTCCAATAAGTGGAAACTTGCTATGCTCAAATTTTCTACTGTTTCAATGTATTGAAATGCTTTGCAGAATCATGGAACGGCAGATGCTGGTTTTCAAATAAGACAAAAAATAGCAGAGTATCTCAGCGGGTCAGGCAGCATCTCTGGAGAACATGGGTAGGTGATGTTTTGGGGTGGTACCTGTCTGAAGAAGGGTCTCGGCCAGAAACCCTGCTTATCCATGTTCTCCAGAGATGCTGCCTGACCTGCTGAGTTACTCCACACTTTGGTGTCTTTACTGAAACACTTTCTTAGCTGTGAGGAAGTTTGGACAGTTGAAGGCCTACAAAGAGTTTACATCAGTGGGATTTCTTTCGTTAACACGGAGCAGTGACATTTAGAAGTGATCAAGAGATTTACAGCTGTTTCCAGATAACTTGTGGTGCTAAGTAAATACTGAGGGGTTGGCTGAGTCAGGTAGATTAGGAAGATTAATGAGGAGTTAGTCCGAAGCCAAGGCACTGAGTGTGGCCGGGATACCTACTGCACCCTGCTGGTCATTAATAGAATTACATGGGCTGTTCCAGACTCAGACAGGCATTTCAATAGGAATTAAATACTATCATAAATAATTCTAATGCTAGAAGCCGTTATCACTACAGGATGTAAAACTATCAGATTGTTTGTATTTTAATTATTATTTTTCAACCAAAGCTACAGAACACAGGCTTATTGTTGTAGGCTGTTGTTTCAATAGTATTGAGGATTTATTAACGCTTCTGCAGATTAATTTTCATGTTACTGCAATTCTGTCGCAAAGTCTGAACAGGAGTAGAAATCAGTCCAATTCCTGGAATCCCAGTGCTGACCCCTGGATCTCACCTTGACCTTGTTGGGAGGTCCTGTTCTTAACTGCAGACTTCAGCGGTCAAAAATGATTATTACAGAAACGAGGAACTGCAGGTGCTGGTTTACAAAAGAAGATACAGAGTCCTGGATTAACACAGTGGATCAGGCTGCATCTCTGTTCAAGTTCATGCACCGATTGGTACAGTGAAATTTGAGTTACCATACAGCCATATGAATAAAAAGAATTCAACACACAATTGAATTTAACATAAACATCCACCACAGCAGAATCAATGTTTCTCACTGTGATGGAAGGCAACAAAGTTCAGCCATCTTCCTCTTTGTTCACCCGTGGTCGGGGCCTAGAACCCTCCACAGTCGCCGCTATGGACGGCCTGATGTATAGGCCTTCTCGCCGGGATGATCGAAACTCCGGCGTCGGAACGGAACGGAACGGAACACACTACGCAGCTTGGAGTTTCTGAATCGGCCGCTTCTCACCGGAGACCGCGGCTTCCGAAGACCGCAGGCCGAGCTGGGTGGAGCTCCAACATTGGCGATCCTCGACAAATGATCACAGGCCTCCGCGATGTTAAAGTCAGCGCTGCGCCCACAGCTAGAAGCTCCGCAGACCACAGCTCCACGGTGTTGAAGTCAGCAGGCCCCGCTGGACGCAGCTCCAACGCTGCCGATCCTCGACAGAATCCCAGGCTCCGCCTGCTGCTGAAGCTCTGGGCCGGTCTCCGGTAGGAAAGGCCGCACCGATCCAGTTGGTAGGCCTCGAGGGGGGGAAAGGTGCGACATGGAGAAAAGACACATCTCGGTCCAGGTAAGTGACTGAAAATCGTTTTCCCCCCCAATTCCCCCCCACCACCCCCCACATAAGACATACTGAGAAACATTAAAACATACATTTAGACGCACTAAAAATAACAAAAAAGGCGAAAGGACTGACAAGCTGTTGACGAGGCAGGCACTGCACAGGTGCCACCAGATGGATGAACATCCATAGGCGACGTTTCGGGTCGAGACCCTTCTTCAGAATGATTGTGGGGGAGGAGGGAAGAGATTTGGAAGGGAGGATAGGAAGGACAAAGACAAATGAATAATGCGTTGCCTAGTTACTAGCAGTTTCAGCATTCCATGTCATCCTTAAAGAGCACCTTAAAGAGGCCTTTAATTAATTTCTTATGAAGTATTAATGGTTCATGTGTAAAGTATTAATTATTAAGTAATAACTATTAACACAGGAAGAAGCTGTGTTTACTGAGTGTGGAAAATTAAGAACCGCTTTAGTAAAACAGATGAGTAATTCTTTAGCGAGAAATGTCAGGCTAATGTATGATCAGGATAAAGGTGACTAAGTCTAACAGCGTTTGAGATCAGATCTGGATATTTGATAGTAAATTTTAAAGTCAATGTGACCCCATTCAGATAGAGCAACCACTGCAAGAACATGCTCACATTCAAAGTGGGAAACTATTCATCCATTTGCCTTTTTAAATTGATAGGTTCATTTTTCGGACCTGCACCGAGTCCTGAATAAATGTCAAGGTTACAGGAATTGAACCAGATCTTGCAGAGAGCCAGCACCAGCTTGATAGGCCGAATAACTGTCCTGTGATGCCATCTTCAGTGATCAGAGTTTCTCCAGCACTTTGGTTTTTGCACAAACAGCCAGCACCTGAATCCTCCTGTTTCTCCTGCTTCATTCAGTGTTGTTCCTTGTTATTTAGACATTGGTCGAAGTGCTATGCCCCTGTCCCACTTAGGAAACCTGAATGGAAACCTCTGGAGACTTTGCGCCCCACCCAAGTTTTCCAAGCGGTTCCTGGTGGTTTCTGTACCTTTGCGCCCCACCCAAGTTTTCCAAGCGGTTCCTGGTGGTTTCTGTAAGTCTCCCTACCTGCTTCCACTACCTGCAACCATCTGCAACCTCTGGGAACCACACGGAAACCTTGGGTGGGCGCAAAGTCTCCAGAGGTTTCTGTTCAGGTTTCCTAAGTGGGACAGGGGCATAAAACTGCACCCCGCGTAAATGTCCCGTGTTCATTGCACCAGTGATAGACACAAAGTGCCGGATTAACCTAGCAAGCCAGGCAGTATCTCTGAACAGAAAGGATGGGTGACGTTTCGGGTCGGAACCCTTCTTCCCAAAGAAGAACTAAGGGGCCGGCACATTGGCGTAGCATAAGAGCTGCTGCCTTACAGCGCTAGAGATGCGGGTTTGAACCGGACTGCGAGCACTTGTCTGTACGGAGGTTGTGTGTTCTCCCCGTGACCGCATGGGTTTTCTCAGAGATCTTCAGTTTCCTTCCACACTCCAAAGACGTACAGGATCGAAGGTTAATTCGCTCGGTATGAATGTAAATTGTCCCTAGTGTGTATCACTGGTTGGTGCGGACTCAGTGGGCCAAAGGGCCTGTTTCCCTGCTGTATCTCTTAACTAAATCAGACTAAACTAAACAGCCCCCCCATTTCATTTCACCAGTACTGCCTTTCAAATTTTAACTATTTTTTCTCAGATTTTCTCTTTGCTTCAAGTTTCCTCCATCTTTCCTCACAGTTCCATCTCATGTCACCTGCCCACATATCTCCTGATATTTCCTTGCAAATGAAGAGGAAGCCATTACGTCTATCCAGTCCGTGCCAGTCACAGAGCTAAACGATTCATTCACCCACTAGTTTTCCTTTTAATCTACCCTCTCCCCCCCCCACACATTCTCATCAACCCTCCACATTCCACCACTCACGGAAAGATTGCAACCTTCATATGGTCCGCACTGTTTCGACTAATGCAATCAACTCGACGTGCTCGCACAGAAGATCAAATAGAACAAGTTGTCCTACAACTTTAGGCTGTGCACGCCACACGAAAGAAGAAGTAGAAGAAGGACATCGGTCTAAGGTGAAGGGGAAGAGATTTTATAGGAATCTGTGGGGTAGCTTTTTCACACAAGGGGTGGTGGGTGTATGGAACAAGCTGCCAGAGGAGATAGTTGAGGCTGGGACTATCCCAGCGTTTAAGAAACAGTTAGACAGGTACATGGATAGGACAGGTTTAGAGGGATATGAACCAAATACAGGCATGTGGGACTAGTGTAGCTGGGACATATTGGCCAGAGTGGGCAGGTTGGGCTGAAGGGCCTGTTTCCATGCTGTATCACTCTATGACTAAACTTCACCCTGCAATGCTGCCAGGACAACAGGCCTTTATGGTCGTTAACACTAACACTTTTAACAACATTATACTTGAATTGTGCAAAATGGCGTCAGAAACATGGCAACTCTGGCGTACTGTCTCAGTGTAAGCTACTATTTCCATATACTTGTACCGTACTATGATAGTGTTTATGTATAGTTATGTTTTTACTGAACTGTATGCACAAAATGAATTTCACAGTACATGTGATAATAAAGTAAACTTGACATTAAAGGGAACTGGATCCTTCAAAAATCTAAAATCAATTCTCTCACATACATCAGTTTTCTTCACTGAATTCTTCTGCTCACATTACCTTTACATACTTTGATATTCAAGTGAAATTGAAATGCATCACCTGTGCTGCATGAAGGAATGCAACACTTCAGGAAATGCTGCAGAAAATAACCTCTTCTATTGAACCTGATGTGGGATATAATACTGAACCGTATGAGATTGTGTAATAAACGAGGATTTTAATGTGTGCTGTCACAACATTGGGCAGCAATAACAGTGCGCTGATCCACAATGATGGTGATATTACAGGGGCTGAAATCAGAGCGTTGAAAATATTACAGCATGTCGATGAATGATGGCGGGAATATTATAGTGTGCTGATGAACAGCGACAGAGATATTACAGTGAAATCCTGCATCACTAATCAACAGTGATTGGGGATATTACAGTGTGGTGATCAACAGTGATTGGGGATATTACAGTGTGCTGACACCAACAGCAATGGAGATACTGAAACAACCGTGATGGAAATATTACAGTACTCTGCCACATCAGTTCGCTGATACACTGATTTTATTGTGCGAGACAAAACAATATTAACAGAGATAGTGATATTATCTAATTCACTGAGCATACAAGATGATGTTTCTCACACGCAACACAGCGATGTGAATGTTAATGTGTGCTGACACTGTGCTGGGGAAATTACAGGGTAGTAACATTCAGTGATGATACAATGATGTGCTGAAACACACTGATGAAGATTTTACAGTGAACAACAAGGAGTTAGTTGCCACAAGAAAAATGGAAATATAGGTTGAAGGTGAAGGGAAAATTTAATAGGAATCTGAGGGGTATTTTTTTTCACACAATGGACACTGGATGTATGGAACAAGCTTCCAGAGGAAGTAGATGGGGCAGGGACTACCACAACATTTAAGAAACAGTTAGACTGGTACATGGATAGGATAGGTTTGGAGGGATATCGACCAAATATGGGCAGGTGGGACTTGTGTAGCTGGGACATGTTGGCCGGTGTGGGAAAGTTAGGCTGAAGGGCCTGTTTCCAAACCTTTTCACCCTATGATTCTAACATTATGTTGAAAATAGTACTGGAGGTGTTATAGCAATCAAGATATTACAGTGTGCTGGTCCAATTTGATACACATAATGCAAGCATCTGTAAAGATATTAGAGTTATCAGTGAACTGACAACATATAGTGCTGCTGCTCAGATTTGGGGATATTTCCAAGTTCTTAAACAAAAGTAAAGGAGATATAATAGTTTGATAAAAAACAATAATGGAAAAAAAACAGAACTCTGACATCTGATGGGGATATTAGTGTAGTGACAGTCATAAAGATAGGCCTGACAAGTGGTATGGATATCAGTATGTTAGCATAACTGTGATGGGATGTTACATTGTGCAACTATGAAAGCAGTATTGCAGCATGCTGAGACAACATGATGATGGATATATTACAATGAATCATTGTACATAGGGAGATATAACAAATACAAATGGGAATGTTACAGTATGATGCAACAATAGTGATTGAAATGTTAAAGTATAATGAAAACCAGTGAAGGATTTATCACCATGAGATGCCAAGACAAGAGTGGTGGAAATATTGGAACTTTGGAAAATAAGAGCATCAGTAGGCCATTCAGCCCTTTGAGCCTGGTCTAGTATTCAATATGATTACAGCTGGCCACCCACTTCACTTTCCTCTCACCAATGCCTTCTAAACTTTTGGCATGAAGCTTCTCTATCACCTTCTTGAATCAGTTTAATGGCTTGGTCTCCTTTGTCTTCTGTGGTAAAGTATTCCACAGGTTCACTACCTTCTGGGAGAACAAATTTGTCCTGATCTTGATTCAAATTGGCATTCCCCAAACCCCTGAGGCTATGACCTGCCCGTCCCGCTGAGTTACTCCAGCATGTTGTGTCTATCCTGAGGCCATGGCCCCTGTTTCTGCACTCGTATGACCTTTGGCAACTTCCTCCTTCTGTCTCATTGACTTTGTCTTGTTTACGGTTTGGTAATTTCTAAGAGTATTTTCTCATTCCTCTGTGCTTCAGTGCTTAACTGACTCAATCTCTCCACGTATGTTAGTTGTTCCATCCCAGGAGTCAGTCCAGTTAGCCGTCACTGCACCTTGATTCTCTCAATGGCAAGAACATCTGTCTTCAGGGAAGGAGACCAGGATTGTATATAATACCTTCAGATGAGATCTCCCAAGGCCCAGTAGAATTGTAACGAGACTTCCTTGATCCTGCACTCAAATCATCTTGTAAAGAAGGCCAATGTAGCTTTTACTTTCCCAGTTGTTTGCGGCAAGATTGCAGGGACATTGTGGTGAACACTTGTTTTCAGCAGCTGCTGTAGAAATACACCCAGCTCTCATTGTACTTTCCTTTGCCAATTCATCACCATTCAATAATACTGTCGAGATCCATAACGTTCATAAGTTCAAAGGTTATAGCAGCAGGATTAGGCCATTTGGCCCATCAAGTCTACTCCACCATTCAATCATGCCTGATGATCTATCTCTCTCTCTCTCTCTCTCTCTCTCTCTCTCATTTCATTCTCCTCCTCATAACCTCTGACACACTTACTAATCAAGCATCTGTCAATCTCCATTACACAGCATGAAAGCAAGACCTTTGTCTCATCTTGTCCATGCCAACCAAAATGCCTATTTAACTTAGTCCAAGTTGCCTGAGTTTGGCCCTGTTCCCTCCAAATCTTTCTTGATCATTTCCCTGTCTAAATACATTCTAAAAGTTATAATTGTGCCCGCCTCGACCATTTCTGCTGGCAGCTCATTCCATATACCCACTATCCTCTGTGTGAAAATGTTGCCCATCAGGTAGTCTATAAATCTCACCTTAAACCTGCGATCTGTAGTTTTAGACTCCCCCACCCTATGGAAAAGAAACTGTGACAATTGACCCTATCGATGCCCCTGATAATTGTGTACACCATGACCTCCTACTTTCCATGCAAAATGGCTCCTGCTCTTATAACTTTAGACGGCTTTCTTCACTGTCTATTATAGCACCAATTTTGCTGTCGTCTGCAAATGTACGAATCTATCTTCCTGTTTTTGGAACTAATGTGGATAACTTCCAGATCCCCCATTGAATTGCATCTCCCTTGCATTTTCCCACTGACTCAACATGTCTAGATCACAATGGGGCCACTCAGCTCACATTAAAGTCCACACCCACCCCCCCCCCCATCCCCCCCCCCCCCCCCCCCCCCCCCCCCCCCCCCCCCCCCCCCTTTTCCCCGCCGCAGCCTTTTCATCATTGCCTACATAATTAGAGATATGACAGTGTGCTGCAAGAATAATGGTGAGAACAATGATGAAGACATCGTGCGGTGAAATCACAGCAGTGAGGGAGACATAGCAGTGCGCTGAAACACATTGATGGATAGTTCGCACTGAGCTTCCAGAACATTTATGAACATATAAGTGTGCTGAAACAACAGCAGTGGGGATATTGCTGTGTGATGCTACAATACAGGAGGGGATATTACAGAGTGCTGCACAACAGAGAGGCTGTTGTGTCGCACAATGGAGAGGAATATTACAATGATCGCTGCAAAAAGTAATGGAGATAGTAAAACACAATAATGAAGGAATCATCTTCAGCTGCCAAAGGGGAAGCACAGTGATGGATATATTAAAGGGAGCTTTCACACATTTAAAATGATATAGAAATATGCCAAAACAATAGTAATGGAGATATTACAGTATAGTGATCTGGCAATGGTGGAAATATCACATTAACCTTCAACTAAGTTGATGGGATATTAAAGTTCTCATTGAATAGAAATGTATCTGACCAACACTGCTGAGGCTGTTACGCAGCACTGGTGATCATCAGCATCGGTGGTCACTCGAAATGTCCTCTCCATAGGGTATGATGTTATAGTGAACTTGCACAACATTTTGTGTGCAGAAGGATGGATGGAGACTCCACTACATTGATGTAAATATTATAGTGAACTACCACAACTATGATTGAGATATAAGATTCTGAAATAGCAGCAATAACAGTAACAACATTGAGCTGGAGATATAATTGTGCAGAGAACAATTCTGGGGAAGTGACGCTATGCAGCACAAGAGGTGGATATCATACTGTGTAGATACAAGGATCGGCATATGTTGGTTTACAATAGAAGACGCAGACTATTGGAATAACCCAGTGGGTCAGGCACACCTCTGGAGAACAGACTGAAGATGGACCCCGACTTGAAATGTCACCTATCCGTGTTCTCCAGAAATGCTGCGTGACCCGTTTTGTTATTGCAGCACTTTGTGTCTTTTTGAGATCACCCAATGTTCTGGCACGCAGCGATGGGACATTACAATGTGCTGCTACATAGTGATTAGGCTGTTGAATGGGCTGCCTCCACAGTGATTGTGATATTACAGTGTTCTCACACACACTAATGGGGATATTTCAGTGTGCAGACACATAGCTGTGGAGAGGGGGCAGGGCGGGTGGAATACAACTGTGAGCAGCCATGACATAAGACATATGAAGGCAGATACACTGTACTGTAAATCTCCTGAGCCTGGTCAAATATATCCGAAGGCACTGTGGAAAGCCAGGGAAGAAATTGCAGGAGCCCTAGCTGAGATATATGAATCATTGTTAAACAAGTGATGTCCAGAAGACTGGAGGGTGGCTAATGACAAGTCTCTATTGCAGAAGAGCTGCAAAAAATACATTTGTGAGCTATAGACTATTGTGAGCCTAATATTTGTGGTAGGCAGTTACTGGAGAGGTTTGTGAGGGATAAGATGCACATCCATTTGGACAGGCAGGGGTTGATTCGGGATAGTCAGCATGATTTTGTGCACACAAGATCATGTCTCATGAATTTATTGAGTTTTTTGAAGGTTGATGAGGGCAGGGCCATAGATGTTGTCTATATGGACTTCAGCAGGCTTTTGGTAAGGTTCTGCATGAAAGGTTAGATTGCATGAGATCAAGGGAGAACTAGCTAACTGGATGCTGGACTGGCTTCACGGAAGGAAGCAGAGGATGGTGGTGGAATGTTCTTTTTTGGACTGGAGGTTTGTGACTAGTGGAGTCCATTGTTGTTTATCATTAACTTTAACTATTTGGATGGGAATATACAAGGCATGATTAGCAAGTTTGCAGTTGATACTAAAATAAATGGGATCATAGACAGTGAAGATGGTTATCAAGAATAAGAGTGGGATATTGACCAGTAGGCAAATGGGAAAAGGAATGGCTAATGGAGTTTAATCCAGATAGATGTGAGGTATTGCAGTTGAGGGAATCAAACCAGAACAGGACCTTCACAGTGAATGGTAGGGCCCTTGGGAATGTGGTAGAGCAGAGGGATCTAGGATTACTACTTCTCTGAAGATGGCATTGCAGTTGGAGAAGAAGGCTTTGGCATGTGGTTTTCATCAATCAGGGAATTGAATATAGAAGTTTAGACATTATTATACAGTTGTACAAGACACACTTGGACGATTGTATTCAGTTTTGGTAACACATCTTGTAGAAAACTTGCCATTAAGCTGTAAAACATGCAGAGAAGATTTATTTAGATGTTGCCAGGACTCGAGGGCTTGGGCTATAGGGAGAAGTTGGGCAGGCTAGGACTTTATGCCGTGAAGCGCAGGGGGCTGAGGGGTGTTCCTATAGAACTGAATAAAATCATAATGGGCATAGATAAAGTGATTGCACAGAGGGTCACCCCCCCAAGCTATGGGAATCAAGGAATCAAGAACTAGAGGGCATAGGTTTAAAGTGAGGGAGAAAGGATTTAAAAGGAACCTGCGGGTTAGCTTTTACACAGATAGGGTGGTACGTATATAGAATGAAGTTCTGGAGGAGGTAATTGGGTAGGTACTTTAGCAATATTTAAAATACATTTGGACAAGTTATTGGCCAAACGTGGGCAAGTGGGATTAGTTCAGATGGGGCGTCTTGGCTGGCATGGATGAGTTGGGGCAGTTGTGCTGTATGACACTATGACTCTGACATTGATGGCGAAATTACAGTCTGCTGACACAATAGAGGTGGCAGCATTATACTGTATTGAAACAAAAGCGTATGATATTACTGTGCGCTGACACAGTAACAGTGTGATGCAACAATAGTAATGGGGATGTTGCAGTCTGCTGTCACAAGAGTTATGGATACATGGGGTGTGCTGAAATTATAGTAATGGGGACATCTGCAATGCATGATAATACAGGTGATGGAGATATTACAATATGCAGTGAGGATATTGCTAGTATTTCCACCACAGCAGAAAATATTACACTGTCCTGATTAAAGTGAAGATAATATTATAGTGCTCTATAACAGCAGTGATGGGGGTATGACAGTGTGTGGCCACACATGGCAGTGTGCAAGGACACATTGCAGAGGTTGAAACATACTGGAGTAATGTGGATGTCACACTGTGCTGAATAATGCTGTACTGTGGATAATATACTATAAATGATGGTTAATTCACATTTTGCTGTCAATGTGATGCAATGGATTGTTACACAATTGTTATCAGGCAACTGAATCATCCTGCCACAAACAGAGAGCAGTGCTGAACTACTATCCACCTCTTTCATGACCCTCTGACTACTCTTGATCGGACTTTGCTGGCTTTACCTTGCACTAAACGTTATTCCCTTATCATGTATCTATTTATACACTGTAAATGGATCGATTGTAATCATGTACCTTCTGAACCTTCTGAATTTGTAGTCGGCAGGGCAGTACTCTGCATATCGCCAACTTGGATGTGTTGTGCATACTAACGTGATGTTAGTGCCCGCTTAAAACTGTCTAGTGAAGGTGATTTGACTATATTGTTGTCTAGTTTATTCCATTCCCTTAAGGTTCTTACAAAGAATGAGTTCTTATAAATATGCCCTGGCGAATGGGGTTTCTATTTGCATATCATTTCTCTTTCTTGGCCTCCTTTCTGTTGAGTATGTCATGTATCTATCTGCAGTTATGCCCATGATCCCCTTTTGAATCTTGTACAACATGGCTAGTCTGTTCCATGCCCTTCTTTTCCCACTCCACGTCAGACAACATCTGGGTGACACTGCTACCTCTATTGTAGATCCCGTTGCAAAAGCGTGCTGCTTTTCCTCTGTACCCCTTCTAGTTTGTTGATATGACCAGTCCCAGATGCATGAAGCGTATTCCAGTAAGGGTCTAACCAACGTTGCATTTGCTGTGGTTTTCTCTTCCTTTGGGCAGGATTCCTTTTCGTCTATGAATCCTAGTGTCCAGTTGGCTTTAGTGACCGTGTTGTCCACATGTTCCCCCCACGATTGTCATTCTGCTGACAAGCTAGCATGTAACTAAAGCTTTTCACTGTACCTTGGTACACGTGACAATAAACTAAACTGATCTTTATCCTGGTGAGGTTTGAAGTTTCTTCGTTTTGTTCTCTGTACATTTCAGCCGCGCTGAGCATTGCTCACTTCCTTTACTCTGCAACCTGCAGGAATCTGCACTGATTGAGAAGGAAGTCTGAAGTAATTTGCTCTGGGCTTTTCAAATCTCCTCTGCATGCCACTGGTCCCTTGTGTTCCCGACCAAACCACCGGGCTTCATTCAAAATGAACAACTGATGGATCCAGAAGAAGTTCTCCAATTCAGGTTGATCACTTGTATTAATTACCAACTCCGAAAATCCTCAAGTTATCTGCCGTCTGACAACTGGTGAATTGCCATCATGTATGCTGACTGGCCAACTGTGAATTCTCAATGCTCAGTTTATTTATGTGACAGGGATAAGGGATTCTTATGGCTGTAAACTGCCCCCGGAGATATTCACAGGCATTTATTGACACGTTACAATAATACAGTAAACAAAAAGCATTGCCAGCCTCTTTATAGGACCCCGGTGCTTCGATCTAAAAGGCTTTACGCTCAGCTGCTCTGGAAAATATTCTGACAAAGTCGTCTTAGCTGAATTGATGTGTGATCAGAGAATAACGAATATGTTTTCATTCCATTCCCTCACCAGTCTGAAACTCAGCGTCTCCTCTGACCTGCTCTGCTGAACAAAAGATGGAAGATGAATCTGCCAGCTCTCATAGTTTTCCCACTGCTCAGGCGTTTGGTGCAGTTGTGTCTCACTCAGCCCTGTCCTCAGTGAGCGAACATTCCTTTAATGGTAAACACCATCAAAACATTCAGCCACACACGTACTTTAGGCCTTGAATAAATGTTAAGCAGCATTTGGTTAATCTAAGGCGTGCTCGTGAAGCTGACGAAGGATTATACTGACTGGAAGAAATTAAATCACTTTCACCTTGTGTTATTATTCTCAGACCTCCAGTAAAAGTGACTGATCTGCAGCTTATGTGGAGATGCAGCTCATAGGATCTACAACATAATCTTGTGTTATATGTAAAACCACCAAATCATAACTGTGTGCTATGCTGAAATCCCAAAGCACTGAATTTATTACCGAACTGTAAGTTGATGGAGAATTTTATTCTGCCCGACATTTTCTCTGTTTACAATGCCACATAATTTTTTGGAGGGTGTCTCATTGGCCACGCTCCCCACTGACTTACATTCACATTGCACTCCTCCACCTCATCTATACAGGTAACGTTGTTGGCTAAGACAACCCATAGACAACTGAGTAAGTTCTGAATGATGACAGGGTCTTACATGTTGAATTGAATTGAATTGAATACCTTTTTTGTCATTCAGACCTTACGGTCTGAACAAAATTTCGTGCCTGCAGTCATACATACAATCATAAACAACACTAAACACAAATTAACATCCACCACAGTGAGTCCTCCAAGTATCTCCTCACTGTGGTGGAGGCAAAAATCTTATGGCTGCAGTCTCTTCCCTCCTCCTCTCCCTCTGCGCTGAGGCGATTCCCCACCGGGCGATGGCACAAACAGTCCCGCGGCTCACCGAACCCCGCAAACGGACCGGCTGAAACACCGCGGCCCTGGGTGGTCGAAGCTGCCGCCCTCCAGTCCAGCGGACGCAGCCGCTGGCCCGCGGCTGAACCCCGGACCCAGGTCATAGCCGCCAGAACGCCGTCCCAGCCACCCGAGCACCGTTACAGCCCCGAGCCGGATCGCCCTCACGTGAGCGCCGTTCCTCCCTCGAGCTGGGCCGCTCCGACGGGAGCGCCACAGCCCCTCACGGGAGAGTCTCAGCACCTCACGGGAGCGCCGTTCCAGCCCCGAGCTGGGCCACCCTCACGGGAGCGAGCCCAGGGTGAGTCCTGACTGGCTGCCTCCGGAGTCTCGAGGTCGCCAGCTCCGCCATTAGGCCTCAGCGCAGACTAGAGGCAGAGAAGGGGGATACGACAAAAAAAAAGTCGCATTCCCCCGAAGGGAGAGACAGCAAGCCCCGTTTCAACCCCCCCCCCGTTTCAAACCCCCCCCCCGTTTCAACCCCCCTACCGTTTCAACCCCCCCCCCCCCCCCCGTTACAAACCCCCCCCCACATAAACACAACCTAAAAACCAAAAACTTAACTAGACAAAACGAAAAAATATCATAGAGAGATATTTAATCATAGAGAGAGATACAGCATGGAAGCAGTGCCCTTCGGCCCATCAAACCCCTGCTGACCATTCGCCATCAATTTACACTAATCCAACATTAATCCCATTTATTTTCATTCTCGCACATCCTCATCAAGCCCGCCACGATTCTTCACACTGGGGAATATTGTAGCAGCCAATTAACCTGCCAGCCCACACATCGCTCCGATGGGGGAGGAGGATGGAGTACCCAGGGGTTACCTTGCGAATTGTAGGGCAGCACGGTAGCGCAGCGGTAGAGTTGCTGCTTTACAGAGCTTACAGCGCCGGAGACCCGGATTTGATCCCGACTACGGGTGCTGTCTGTACGGTGTTTGTACGTTCTCCCCGTGACCACGTGGGTTTTCTCCGAGATCTTCGGTTTCCTCCCACACTCCAAAGACGTACAGGTTTGTATGTTCAATGGCTTGGTATAAGTGTAAATTGTCCCTAGTGTGTGTAGGACAGTGTTAATGTGCGGGGATCGCTGGTCCGGGATCTGCAGACTCGGTGGGCTGACTGGGGCCAGTTTCCCCGCTGTTCGTCTCAACAAAGCTGGCAGTACTGGCGAAGGGCCGAAGGGCCGAATGGCCTCCTCCTGCACCTATTTTCTAAACTAAACTACAAACTGCGCCACTTGGAAAGCAATCAGAGCATGTGTATGGGAGAATAAACCTCATCCATGAAGCTCCTCATAAAACAGGCCTGGTGTAAATGTGCACTTAGTGGCCAGTGTTGAAAGGATTGATTCTCTACTGTATGAGTCAATATCTCTATTTAATGTAGGTAATAATACAGAAAAGGGCTTTTACACTCAGATATGGAGTATCTGGCCACATGTTGTTGGAAAGGTAAAAAAATCAACTCACAATTAGACCCACTGCGTCGAATCCAAGCTGAAATGGAGCTGAATACTGTGATTATCTTGTCTACTTACAGCAAGCTGTTCACTGAGTGACTGGTTCCCTAAATCCAGCTTTGATGCTGCACATTAATCAGGGATGGACTATTTACTCTGTAATCTGCCTGCAGGGCTGTGTGCCAAATAATCGACATTGCATCGGGCGAGTACAGCCCATCTCTCACCTGTATCTGCTAAATATTACAACAATATTCATTGTTGAAGGAGATGAGGGGGAATTTCTTTAGTCAGAGGGTGGTGAATCTGTGGAATTCTTTGCCACAGATGGCTGTGGAATCCAAGTCAATGGATATTTTTCAGGCAGAGGTTCTTGATTAGTACCGGTGTCAGGGGTTATGGGGAGAAGGCAGGAGAATGGGGTTAGGAGGGAGAAATAGATCAGCCATGATTGAATGATGGAGTAGACTTGATGAGCCTAATTCCATTCCTATCACTTATGACCTTATAACTGAATGAATGATCCTCAATCCAACTTTGAATTTCAGACCTGGGTGAAATTATCATGCACGTGTACAAATACAAGACCTGATCAGACTTTGGCACTGATCATATCTCAAGTATTTGTATCAACAGTTCAACATACTTTTAGTTTAGAGATACAGTGCGGAAACAGGCCCGTCAGCCCACCAAGTCAGCGCCGACCAGTGATCCCTACACACTAAGGCTATCTATTCACACTAGGAACAATTTACAATTATACCAAGCCAATTAACCTACAAACCTGTGCGTCTTTGGGATGTGGGAGGAAACCAGAGAACCCGATTAAAACCACGAGGTCACAGGGAGAACGGACAAACTCCATACAGATAGCACCCGAGGTCAGGATCGAACTCAGGACACTGGCGCTGCAAAGCAGCAACTCTACCGCTTTGCCACGATGCCACACAAACTCCCATACTCAGAGAAATGCACTACATTCGGATGTCCAAAAATCTAACCTGTAATGCAGGAAGCTGATCTTAAATACCACTCTGGCAGTATAATAGATGGAATTCAATTTAAGAAACCAGGGAATGAAAAGGCTTGATAAAAGTATAGCTTCGGGATCATCAAATCTAATTCACCAATGTTAGTTAGGAAATGAAATCTGTAATTCTTGCCCAGTCGGTTGCTATTTTCCAGACCCACAGGAATGTGGGCAATTATAAATGCCCTTTTATGGCAGAGGCAGATAGCTTCTTGATTAGTATGGGTATCAGGGGCTATGGGGAGAAGGCAGGAGATTGGGGTTTGGAGGGAGAGTTAGATCAACCATGATTGAATGATGAGGTAGATGGGCCGAATGGCCTACTACTGCTCCTATCAACTTATGAACACAATTAGAGAATCAAGTCCATGGGAGTGTAGGAAGTGAACCCTAATGTACCATTGTTGAGGTAAGAGTAAGGTTTTGCCCACTGGTTCAAAAACCTAATAGTTGTAAGCAAGTAGGTGTTTTTGAACCTGGTGCCGCGGGACTTCAGGTTTTGTGTCACCTGTCCAACGGTAGCAGTGAGAAGAGGGCCTGGCATGGATGTAGGGGATCCTTGATGGTAGATGTTGCCTTCTTGAGACATTGTCTCCAGAGATGGCATTGTCTCTGGAGTTCAATTACGTGGCTGGAATATGCTTTCAAGACCACACACTGGCTGCACAACGAGAGGTAAATGAGCAGATCAGAAACCCTATTTGTTCCCTTGCTAATGATCAAACTGTACAGTGTTCAACCATGCCTTGGGGGGGAAGAAATACACATCTTGTTGAAGTGTTTTTAATTAGTCATTCATTTAAATCGAGGCATGAACCGCTCTATGAAATCAAGCTCAAACAAATCATAAACAATGCTTTGCATTTGTCTAATTATATATTTACACAGTCCCTCGTCACAACTTTCAGAAACTGACAGGCATCTTGGGTACAACAAGTTACTTTGAGTCACACTGATTGTTGTTACAAAGGGATCGGGCCAGTAAGCATTCAGACATGGCAATGTGATCAATTACTGGACAATTCATTTGAGGTGTTGGTTGAACAATAAATAGTAGGGACTAAAGTGATATTTCCCTTTGCTTTAGCAAATAGTGTCTCCGGAGCTTTTGTGTGCCCAACTGAGAGAGCCAAAAAACTGTCCAGACTATTTGGCAGAGTGCCTCATAGCTGAACCATCTTTGCAGGGTAGGTGAACTAGAGGGAATAGGTAGAGGAACTAGAGAGGGGACAGATTGAATAGGATCCCAATGGACAACTTTTTCACACCAATGTGAGGGTGGAACCTATATGAAACATGTCGTCAGATGGAATGGTTGAGGCAGGTATTATAACAATGTTTAAAAGAGACTTGGACAGGTACATGGACAGGAAAGGTTTAGAGGGATAATGGTCCAATGTTGGCAAATGGGATTAACTTTGGTGGGCACTTTGGTCGGCATGGATGAGTTGGGTGGAAGGGCCTGTTTCCATGTCTTATGACTTTGAATCAATTGTTCTGAATACTGACCGTGTCCCACTAACTCCATGACACCTCTCCCATAATGAATCCTTCCCTCAGCACCACCACTCAGTACGTGTAGTATGTTCTCAATACTGCTCCCGCAGTGCAGCCCTCCTTCACAACATCCCCTCGGACAATGCAGTCCTCCCTCAGCTGTGCCCAGCTCAGCACCAGCCCTCCAAAGCCTCACCTTCTGCGAAATCCCCTGTGAAACTGCCAAACCTCCTCGATGCTACTCCTCCTGCAGTGCAGCACAGGCTTTGAACAGCCAAGGGGGGTCAGAAATTATGGGGGGAATGCAGAAGAATGGGGTTAGGAGGGGGAGATAGATCAGCCATGATTGAATGGCAGAGTAGACTTGATGAGCTGACTTGATGAGCTGAATGGCATAGTAGACTTGATGAGCCTATTCCTTATGACCTTATAACACACTGCTGCAGCAACATGCAGAACTGCTTGAGTCTGCAGCTTGGATTTTGCACTTATCAATGAAACAAGGTCTGAAACCACAGGCCTGGAACCCGATCTGAACTCTGCAAGAGATTGCCTTGGCTCACCTTTCAATGTTACTAAACCGTGAGGGTTGAGTTTGAGGTTGAGAGAGGTGTTTAGATTCATTGCTCTCTCATCATGTGAATGCGGAGAGCTGTTCTATGGGTTGCTGTGTTCCAGAGTTTATGATAGATCGTTCTAATCAGCATGCAAATTTTTGAGCAGCAGATTTAAAAACATGCACATATCGACGTGCCAGCTAATCAGCTGAATACATTACCCTCATCAACGAAACCCTCCCAAAGAACAATTCCAAATAATTTCTGCATTTCATTAGGTAACAATACCTTACCATGCAGATCAGTGTGCTTGCCATGGACCGGAATATGGGAATAATTGTTGGGAAAAGAGGCAATTGTTTGCACCTTCTGCAAGTCTAATACGTCAATGATTGTGCGCAGTTAATTAGCACTAATTAGTATGCAAATCGCCTCGTTAATATGCATGCATATGCTAAGAATGTTCAATATATTTAGAATCCATCCTCTTTCATATTCCACTGCAAGTCTCTGGATAATTATTGATACAGTTTAGCAGATATTATTTCCAGATGATTAAATAAAGCTAATCATAATGTAGATTTACACTTAATTAACTTTTAAGATTATGATTATATTTCACCACAATTTGCGGCACTTTACAAAGAGGAAGCTGACAGTCGTGGCATCCTTAGCATAGAAGATTTCTAAGATATCTGCGGGGTCTCAAGAATCACTGCTCCGTCAAAGGGTTTTTCCATTCTCTTAAACATGAAGCATTCAGAGGCTCAGCTTTGTGTTCCATATCGTGGCTAAGAGAAATGGATCACTCTCAACCCTCTCATTGTATTTTGTTCTCTGTTAGTTTAGTTTAGAGATACAGTGCGGAAACAGGCCCTTCGGCCCACCAAATTCATACTGGTAGGTATGTTGTAAAGCCTACCTGAAGCGTCGCTGAAAATCTGTCCCAGCCCGTGTGCGCGATTTTGGCGCCGTTTAGAGGGGGGCGGGTTTAAAACGCGATTTTTCACTAGGCTGTTCAAATCGAGGTTTTTCAGCCTAGTTAATTGTGGAAGATTCCGTAGCTGGAGCTATTTTTAGTTTTTAGGGCTTTCTATACTTGTTATAGTAGGTTAAAAATTAACCTCTAAACCCCCGACCGCCGACAACGGGCCGGATCTCATACAGCGGACAACAGAAGGTAGGCTGTTTATTTTTGCGTTAAAAAGGGCTTCTTAAGATCCCTTTATACAAAGTTTAAAGTTGTGAGTAGCTAATTTTGGGCCCATTATATCCCGCAGTATTTTTCTGGGCATTTGAGGGCACAAATCTAGCGCAATGTGAACGTTCTAAACCAGCGCGTTCACAGGATCCCGAGAAAGCTGATTTAAACGGACTTTAATTTACAGCAATTGAACACTAAATTCCTTCCATTTGACCTATAAATTAATGTAAATGGGACATAAATCATGTTTTATTGTGAATTATTTGTGAATATTATTTGGACACTTAGGCTATTTAAAAATGTTAATCATTTATTAAGAAATGGATAGATGTTTAGATCTAGTAATTGAAGTCTGAAATTAGCTACAACTGGGTAACTAACTAATTATATGCTTTAATTTCAGGTCATCCAAGTAAGATTATTTTATATTTGTTTCAGAATGATTCAATCTATGATAACTGAACATTTAATTCAGTTCTCTTAATTTTTAAGAAAGTTATGGGCTTTTGACTGTCCACCATCACAGCTTTTTTGTTATGTCCATAGAAAATCAATAGGGAACAAGATGCTAATTTCGGAGTATGAAAATGGCCATAACTTTTTAAATACTTGAGATATGAAAGTGAGTTAGGTGTCAAATTAAACTTCTTTTTATGCTTTATCTGATGGGTTAAATTGCAGACTTGATTTTTTAAATCTCAACATTTTGTAACATTGCTAATACTGGCTAGCAATCCTCGCACATTAGCATCACCCTACACTAGGGACAATTTTTACATTTATACCAAGCCAATTAACCTGCAAACCTGTACATCTTTTGAGTGTGGGAGGAAACCAAAGTTCTCGGAGAAAACCCACTCACGTCACAGTGAGAACGTACAAATTCTGTACAGACAAGCACCCATAGTCAGGATCGACCTGGGTCTCTGGCACTGTAAGGCAGCAACTCTATTGCTGCACCACTGTGCTGCCCCCGAGGTGAACATAGAGTCATAGAAATATAAAGTTGTTCAGAACAGAAATGAGCCCTTTGGCCCATCTAATCCATGCCAGCCTTTTTGCCCATATACGGAATATGACTGAAAACTAAATTCTGACCATCTAGAGAAGGCGATGATGGGCCTTCACACCAAATCACTCGAGAAAAGAGAAACTATTTCAGATTCAACCTCATCGAAGATAGACACAAAATGCTGGATTAAAAGCGGGTTAGGCAGCATCTCTGGAGAAAAGTAGTAAGTGATGTTTGGGGTCGAGGCCCTTGGGGTCAGATTTCCACTCAGGTTCAACTACACTTGCGTGGGAATGGGAAAGCATCTAGCCCCAGACCAGGGAAGCACCGCAGTTACATTCCCTAAAGGACTTTAATGAGCTGTTTAAGATCTAATCATAATCCGAAAGCTTTAAGGTCACCTTTACTATTTTATTTGTTTTCACATCTTACGCAAAACAGAACCTAAACAGCTGTGATGGGAATTCAGCGTAGAATTTCGGATTTAGTGCATAGACTTCAGGACAATTAGTGTAGTACCATAAGCACTACATTACTGAACTGCCACAGTGGAACAGGTTCTGTGGAGCAGAAGGGTAGAAATGAAAGCAGTTCCATTGAGGGTATCAGGGGATGTCTCTAATTCAATGTTTGTGCTTATATGTTGGCATTCACCCAACTCTCTAAAGTTATACTGTGGTGTAGATAGATTCCTGCCTCTATCTTCACCCATTCTTCATGGACACTGAAGGAGATGTGAAGTTTGCACGCCTCTTCCTACGACCATGTAGGTTAATAGCCTGCTTTAAATCACTCCTCAGCATCGGTAGTAATCAAAGGGGGCCATTTTGGAGCAACTGAGAGAGAGGTTGCAGGGCCACAAGGAAATATAATGAAGGGGATTAATGGGATAGCTTTGTTGGGAACTTGCATGGACATGATGGGCTGAATGGCCTCCTGTGGTGTATGTTAATCATTAGTCATTGTAGAATACCAGATCTTAAATAATCTGTAACTTCAGGTTTCCCCAACCTCAATGATCCAGGAGTCCACCTCGTATATGTCCCATGAAATTTCCTCCATACCATTGCAGCTCATTTATTTTATCCAGGCTGAATGCAGCTTAAGAGTCAAGAGAGTTTCATTGTCATATGTTCCAAAACTGAACAATGAGATTCAGTTTAATGGTTATTGTAATATACTGGAAATAGGCCTTGGATTTCCAGATTTACAATCCTCACATCACTGCCTCTGTTTAACGGCCTATTTTACTTCGGAGTCACGTGAGTGATTCCGTGAAGATCCCAGCCCCAGTGCGCATGTGCGGCATAATCGCACAGCTGTGCAGAACGCGGCCAGCGGGAGTCGGCAGCTCCCGCATCCAAGGAACGTGAGGTAAGTACTTACCTTAATCGGGCCTTGTGGTTTTTGCTCCAGGGGGAGCAAAGTAGAGAGGCAGCGGCCCCCGTTTCGACTCCAGCGAAGGAGCCGACAGTGGAGGGGGAAAGGCGCTAACCGGACCGCAAACGCTGCGGACCGCTGCAAGGAGCTGCGCTGATGCCGGTCCGCTGAACAGCTGTTTGGTGAACAGCAGCGGACCGGCGGGAAATTTAAAAACCCGACCGGCAGCCCTGCAGACTCCTGACAAGGAGAATCGCCGCCCGGGAACCGCTACAATGCCGCCTGAAAAACGGCAGGCAGCCTCTACATACAGGTAAGACAAAAACCTTACCAAAATTACAGGTTCTACAGGAACCAACTTCCTCCAAAACTGGAACAGGTTGGAGACAGCAAAAATAAGTATGTCTGTCTCCCCAAGCCAGAGGAGGTCATCGAGTTCACCTCCAGGGAAAAAAGGGGCACTGGCTGAATGCCAAGGGAGCTGACACTCCTACCCCAGTGCTATTGCACTAGCCATCTCCCTTGACGAGGGATTGATGCAACAGCGGAGTTTGAGCTATGCCTCCTCCAATTTATAGCACACCCTTTTGCTCCCTCTTTTGAGGCTAGCTAAGGAGGCCAGGGCTGGGCTGGCTTAAACGCTGGGCAGGCGGACGAGAACAGCAGTATGCCAGGGGAGCAGGATCAGGAAGAGCTACTGGGTGTCGTGGGCCACTACATGGCTCCTCCACGCGACCATCTTCCCAACAAAGCCCTGCAGGAGCAGGCCTTTCTAGAGGAAATCCGCAGGCAGCTGGGTCAGCAGACTCGCAGACAAGCAGCGAATTCTGAAGCTCCTAACAGAAGGGTCAAGATGTTACCGCCTTTGCTCGTTTTTTCCACGGATCATACTCACCTGGCAGGCGAGACGCCATGATCACCAAGGTGGTTCTCCCAGGATGAGACTATCCCGTTGCACTACCAGGGTGCTGACGCCTAAGATGTTCCCAAATTTGGGATACTCGACTGAACAATGGTGCATATAGACCTGCCCGCAACCCCAAATATACGGGGCTATGCAAACCGCTGCTGCGGGAAGAGAGGCAGCTAAACCTGTGCGCCTCATGAGGGCAGGCCATGGAACGAGCAGGACATCGCATCCAACACCCAGCTGGCAGCACCCCTCGGCATCCACCAGCAATATCAAACAAGGACTGGTGAAAGCCTGGCGACCGCTTCACATTACCCCCAAAGTTCTTTTTTAGACAGGGGCCCAGAGCGGAGCCGTGGGAAAATGCGCCGCCCCACCGACAGCACCAGCATACCAGCAAACTAGGCCTTCATGAAAAAAACAATAAACATGGAGGTAGGTAGTCTGGTTCCTCCCAGTTTACACTAAATAAGGGTGTTCTACTAACTGGGGGGGGGGGGGGGGGGGCATTTACACTTGTTGATAAAGCATGGGATGCTGTCACAAATAACTAAAATATACTCAACAGTATTAGAGGATAAAAACAAATTCAATTTGGGCATATTACCGCCAGTTCAGCAATGCGCCCAAAGGGCATTTTCTCCCTCTAAGAAAAGAGAGTGAGAAGGTCAAGCTGAACTAGAAAGGCTCATTACTAAACGGATCATGGGAGTAAACATGAACCATTGGAATTTGTATCGAATAAATTCACAAAAACTACAAAAGATGGTGAATGTAGCATCATCATTGATCTAATATCACTAAATAAATCTGTTGAGTATATACACTTTAAGATGGAGATGGGTTTTTGTCACTGCCAGACATCTGATCTCCCAAGGATACCTATGGGGAGCATTGATATGGAAGATGCTAACTATCTTATACCCATACACTAGGATCATTATAGATACCTAAAAAATTTTACCTGGATAATGGATATCCCGGTTAGGGCAACCATGGGAGCATAGAGCATTCCCTATGGTCTAACCTCCGCCCTAAACTATTATAAATATTAAAAACGGCCATGAAAATATTAAGAAAACAAGCATAATCATGGCATATATTGGATGATATCCTCATATTAGGGGAAACAAAGGAATTAGCTGTGGCAGCAGTTCTAGCTACGAAACAGCTCCCTAAAGCTCTGAGGTTTATCCCACGCCCAGATAAACCAGAATTGAAGCGTTAACTACCAAGGATTATCTGGGCTTCAATAATAATTCCGTCCATATGACTGTTACTTTGCCAAGGTACTTGGGTCACTATAATCAAATCATGAATGTACCCACTGAAGCTATATCACAATTAAGGTGGTGGTTAGACATATATTTGGCATAGTTTTCAGCCCTATTATCATCACCAATCCCAACTTGGTTATTAAAAACCGATGCCAGTACTTTAGGCTGGGGAGCAACTAAACTCCATATCCAGCACAGGTAACAGATGGACCAATTCACAAACATTGTTACTACACATACCGGGCATCAACTACTTGGGATTGGTGATCGCCCATTGGGCTAAAAAGCATATGCATTTCAAATGCAGCACGTACATATGTGGTTACGGATTGATAATACTATGGTGGTGGCTTATATCAACCATATGGGGAGCATAATAATCATTGTTGTGCAACAAATTGGTCAAACAAATCTGGCAATGGTGTGTCAAAAGACATTTTAACTATCAGCTGCCTATGTCCTAGGAAGCTAGAACACAGTGGGAGACACCATGTCACGGGGTAAAATTTATGATTACATTGAATAGATGTCAAACCCAAAATATCTGCTAAAGGTATTAAGCAGTTTGAAAGCCAGATATCAATTTGGTTGCACAAGACGGAATCACCAGTAACCTATGTATGTGACTTAGGAACCAGATTAGAGGCAGCAGCGATAGATGCCTACGCGCTGGAAGGGGGAATTTCTGCTTTGCCTTCCTCCCTTCTGCCTCATCAGACGGGCACTTCGCAATACAGATGGGAGTCTCCGAGATATTGAACGTGCCCGACCGGCCTACACAGCCATGGTTCCCAGTTCATCACGACACGGTGGGCGAGTCACCTATGGATTTCCCTAGTGGACCATGGTTGCTGACTCAACCCAGTATCAGGCACAAGCCACCCATGCCAGGGAAACATCAAACTCCTGGGTGCAGGGTTTGAATAGACCTTACCAGGGACTGGGATTATCTAAGGAACCATTACCACCATGTCGGCATCCCTGCGAACAGTCACTAAAAGCTAACATGGGTAAAATACTGCCACGACGCAGGGACAACATACCGAACTATTCAACCACTGACGTATTGGAGTTCCTGGAACATCTACACCATGACTAAAAGGTGAGTTACAGTGCCGTAAATACAGCATGGAGCGCCTTATCTGCTTATCTAAAACAGCATGACAGCAGAGCATGGGATCCCATCCACTGAAGGTAAACTTATGAAGGGCAACTATAATAATAAGCCCCAAAAACCCAGGTATACCCATGTATGGGATATTGGTGTGATATTGACATATCTCAGAGAATGGCACCAGCCAGATCCCTCAGCTTGCTTAATCTATGTTAAAAACGCTCATGCTTATGGCTCTCGTACACTCCGGTCACTCCATAAAACTAGACTGGATAACATGGAGATTACCCCAGACGCATCACGTTCATATTCTAGGTCTGGTAAAATCTAACTCGCAGGTATACGGGACTAGGCGAGATTATGAGTTCGGCACGAACTAGCAGGGTCGAGATCGCCTGTGTTTTCCGTGCTGTAATCGTTATATGGCTATATGGACCAGGAACGCCCAATTCACTGGTGGGATTCCGGGCCTATCCACCAGAGTCCAGGTTGAGTGTGGTGACCCATCTACTACTATATATAGACACAACCCACAATCTTAGAGGGAGAGGAAAGCCTATGGGTCAACCACAGAAACCCCAAGACGGGGTACGAGCCAAACCACTCCAAGGTGGCTCAAACAGGTACTGAAAGCTGCCGGAATAGATAATAATACATTTAATCCCATTCCACTAGGGCAGCATTGGTATCAGCGGCTGAACGAATGGACATCCCGGTTGACCACATTCTCAATACGGCAGAATGGTCAAGGGAACGACGTTCAGAACATTTTTTATTATAAACCGTTGATAAACCTGATTTAATTGCAGAAAGAATATTACAAACTGCAATATTAATTTAAGCTCAGGGGAGCTCTTTATGTTGTTATTGTTAACAAATACCTTTCTGTTTCTTGTGAAAGCAGATCCACTGGTTGATTACGATAACACTTCCTCCCTCAAAAACTTCGGCAGTGAGTGAAATAAAAACTGTTACACGGTTTGAAATCACAGACCTTTGAAGTCTTCACGGAATCACTCACGTGACTCTGAAGTAAAATAGTAAGATTAAACGAGTACTTACCAGTATGAAGTTTGATCTGTATTTTATGAGGAGTTACGGTGAGGTATTACGTGCCCGCCGCTCCCACCCTCATTATATAGATCAAACTAATAAACTGATGTCTCATGATCTTTACTATCTTACTTCAAATATTGTGTCTATCCTGTGATTTCACACCGCTGCTTCGAAGTATGCCGCATGCGCAGTAGAGCTGGGTTCTTCACGTAATACCTCACCGTAACTCCTCATAAAATACAGATCAAACTTCATACTGGTAAGTACTCGTTTAATCTTACTATTAAAAAAGTTTCTCTACTGCAGTTTACATTATTCAATTCACTAGAACTCTGGTCCCAAGCCATTCCCCAAGATTCCCCAGTCCCCAGTTTTGGCACAAATGCTCTGTAAACAGAAAGCTATTTTCCTTTGTGCCAAGTGTTCATCTCTTTGATTTATTGCTCTTCTGCTTAGGCCAAGAAGCATGTGGCTCGGGTAGTAATCTGGAGATTATTACCTTGGTGGTTCTGCTTTCTGATTTTGTCCAGCTGCTCCTAATCCTTCAGAAGAACCTTCTTCATTGCGCTGTCCCTGTTGTTTCAGAATGGACCACTTCAAATGGATGTTTGCCTTCAAAGAGCAAATTCCTCTTTATCCTTATGGTCAGGAATTTACGATACGATATGATAGAACTTTATTCATGTTCAAGAAGGAACTGCAGATGCTGGAAAATCGAAGGTAGACAAAATTGCTGGAGGAACTCAACGGGTACGGCAGCATCTATGGAGTGAAGGAAATTGGCAACGTTTCGGGCCAAAACCCTCTCTCACCCAGGTCACAAACTCTTTGAATCACTTCCCCCTGGAAGGCGACTCTGGACTGTCAAAGCTGCCATAGCCAGACATAAAAATAGCTTTTTTTCCACAAGTAATAGCTCCACTCAATAACCAAAAATCTGTAGCCTCCTTTTGCTCTTGTATTTGATTAATTCACATGTTTAATCGATAATGTTTTATTATTAATGTTTAATGTTTTATATGTCATTCCTAACTGTCACTGTATGGCATGTTATCACTTGCGGGTGGAGCACCAAGGCAAATTCCTTGTATGTGAATACTCGGCCAATAAACGTATTCATTCATTCATATCATTCCACTTCTTACAATATCATCTGCCTATCCAAAAACCTTTTTAATGCCACTATCATATCTGTCTCCACCAGTACCCCTGGCATCACGTTTCACACACTCACCGCCATCTGGTTAAAACAAAATCTCTTTGAAACTTTGCCTCTCTCACATTCGAGCTGTGCCCTCTAATATTTGATATTTCCATACTCGGAGAAAGGTTCCTACTGTCTTCCCTATCTCTGCCTCTTATCTTTTATACAGTTCTTTCAGGCCTTGCTGCAACTTTGGGCGTTCCAGAGAAAACAATTTAAAGTCTGTCCAACCTTTCCCTGTAGTTAGTATCCTCTAATCCAGGCAACATTCTGGTAAACCTCCAGTGTATGATCCTCCTGTTTGGTACTCACCTGCCTTCCAATTAGCATGGCCCCGATCCTCCAGCAATTTTGACCTCACTTTAAATCTAAATCATAGCTTATTTGTAACTTATCTCCTGGATAATAATGTTAATGTCATGTACCAAAGGATATCATCTCTTGTTTAACAAGGCATTTGAGTCCGATTTAGTTGATGCATTTCTTCTACTTTAGTGGTTTTGTTCCAACTCCTAGGGTTCTGAGGAAAGAAATCCGGTATCTGCTTGCATTAACAATGAGCGATTCTCTTGATGATGCTCAGGAGTCATCAGAGAGCTGAAACGTATCTGAGCTCTGAACCAGCTTCAGCTTTAATACGATCAAACACACAATACCCGAGGGTCATACTGGAATTCCGTTTGTGAAGCTTTGTGCAAACAGTGGGAGGTAATCCTTGCCCTATTGTCACAATTAGTTGAGTCAGCTGTGCGTTTCTTGTCCACTGCGCCGAATGAACTTGCAACGGGAGTGGGTGAAGATGGTCACGACCACAATCCCTTTGATTTCTGTCGGAAGGAACTGCAGATGCTGGTTTAAACCGGAGATAGACACAAAAAGCTGGAATAACTTAGCGGGACAGGCAGCATCTCTGGAGAGAAGGAATGGGTTACATTTTGGGTCGTGACTGTCTGAAGAAGGATCATGACCCGAAACGTCACCCATTCCTTCTCTCCAGAGATGCTGCCTGTCCCGCTGAGTTACTCCAGCTTTTTGTGTCTCCCTTTGATTTCTAAAGCTGGCTGAGGATGAAGGCAGGCGAATCATGGCAAACCCTGCATTTTTCATGTAATTCAGGAGGGGTTGATATTGTAATAAACCTGAGCCACACTAAAAGATCTTAGGATAAGAGCGCAGAAGCTCAGTTAAATAGGGTAGGTTTTAAGGAGGATCTCTAAGTTTTTTTGCTTTTAAAGATACAGGTTGGAAACATGTAATTTGGCCCACCGAGTCCGCACCGACCAATAATCACCTGATTAAGGGTCTGAAGAAGGGTTTCGGCCCGAAACGTTGCCCATTTCCTTCGCTTCATAGATGCTGCTGCACCCGCTGAGTTTCTCCAGCATTTTTGTGCACCATCACCCATACACTAGTTCTATCCCACACAATGGGGACAATTTACAGAGGCCAATTAACCGAAAACATGCACATCTTTGGAATGTGGGAGGAAACTGGAGCACCTAGAGGAAACTCACGCAGCCACGGGAGAATGTGCAAACTCCCCACAGACAGCACCCAAGGTCAGGATTGAACCTTTCTTCAGAGGGGTCTCAACCTGTTATGCCACCCATTCCTTCTATCCAGAGATGCTGCTTGTCCCTCCAAGCTACTCCAGCATTTTGTGTCTATCGTCGGTGTAAACCAGCATCTGCAGTTCATTCTTACACAGGACAAAGATAGCAACGGGTTAATGGTATAAGGTGAAAGAGAATAGTAATAGGAACTAGGATTATGCTAACATCGTCCCCCTTTCTCCCTTTCCTTTGTTTACATGAAATGCAATTCCTGCCCATTTACTTCCACCTGTCTGGCTGCCGAGGGTCCCAATTGCTCCTTCTACATGAAGCAGCAGTTTGCGGTATCCATTGCTCACATTATGAGTATTATGTACTTTGTGGAGCCAAACTATAGATCGCGTTGCACTTTGTAGAATGCTCCTGTTCACACTGCAAGCATTCCAAACATCTGTGCCACTCCTGAGTTTCCAGCCACCTGGCACTTTAACCTGAAGATAGACACTAAAAGCTGGAGTAACTCAGCGGGACAGGCAGCACTCTCCATGGTCTCTCTGCTCCCAGCCTCCTAAACTATGAGGGGATTGGATGGGGAGAATGTGCAGTCTTTTACCCAGGGTATGAAAAGCATTAACCAGAGGACATGTTTAAGATGAGAAGGGGAAGATTTAATAGGAACTTGAGGGGCAACGTTTCACTCAGAGGGCGGTGGGTTTATGGAACGAGCTGCAAGAGGAGGAAACAAGGAACTGCAGATGATGGTTTACAAAAAGACACAAAGTGCTGGAGTAACTCAACAGGTCAGGCTGCATCTCTGGAGAACATGGATAGATGATGAATCCCTAGAGAACATGGATATTTGATCAGTCTGGAGAAGTGTCCTGATCCAAAATGTCACCTGTGCATGCATTCCAGCGATGCTGCCTGATCCGCTGAATTACTCCGGCACTTTCCAACATTGATTCCATATTTGTCGGTAATTTCAGTCAGTTATCACTCCTGCCCTCTATCCAATTACGAAACTCCATTGTGTTCCTTTCCCCCAACCCACCCCCTGTCCTTTTACTGCATCTTAAAGATCTTTTTGTCAATCGTGTTTCTCACTCCACAGATGCTGCCTGACCTGTGGTTTATTTCTGGTTCCGATCCAGTGTAAATATTTCCTGCCGAGACTGAACATTAAACAAAGCAGAGCAACAATCCCAGGCCACACAGAGGTCACGAAGATTGAATATTTCCTGTCTAATTAATACTCTGCTGATGGATATGAATGATTGAGAATCATTCTGTACAGCAGTTTTGGAAATGCATGATTGCAAATGTCATCTGTGATTAATTTATATGCAAATATTCTTGCGCTTTGAATTTTGGAAAAAAATCAATTTCACTTAACCTGTGACAGTACTGTATTTGATGAATGTGGGTACAATGGCAGACACAGGAACATTCTTTGGGTAATAATCTTGGACTGGCAACCCAGAAACTAGTGTTCAAATCAAGGCAGCTGGGGAATTTAAATTCAGTTGATGATCTAAAATTTACCCCGAAAAAGTTAGTCATTGGTAACAATGGCCACAATTTTCCCAGATTGTTGTCAAAATCGGAATCCAGTTCATTATGTTCTGCAGATGAGGAAAATCATCATCTTTCTGACTCCAGACTCACTGGTGAAATTGCCTAGTACGCCATTCATTTGGTATGTTGAAACAAAG
The DNA here is from genome assembly GCF_028641065.1 of Leucoraja erinaceus. Taxonomy (NCBI): domain Eukaryota; kingdom Metazoa; phylum Chordata; class Chondrichthyes; order Rajiformes; family Rajidae; genus Leucoraja; species Leucoraja erinaceus. The sequence goes on along the minus strand of NC_073410.1, from coordinate 9,823,890 downwards.
AACAAATAAAAGTGGACAGATCACCTGATGTTCAAAAGGACAGTGGAGACCCTCACAAAGTCACTACAAGCATAATTGTGATCTATGCTCGAGGCTATAGGCATCTAATATAGTTTCCCAGGCCAGACTTGTTCCACAGATCAATCAAGGATATAGCCCGAGATGATTGTCATAGAATAGTATGATACACAGATAATATGCCTGAATCCTCCATTATATTCCTCTGTTCTGCCTGTACCAAAGCAGAAGAGATGACCAAAAGGTGTGAGATGGTGTACGGTTTGCATTTATCTAATTTGAATCCAGATCCCTTGAAGTCACTTGGTATCAAGCCACACATGGGCAAGTGAGACCGTGTTCCGATTGCAAATGACTATTCTCCCTTCGACTGGTGAATCAGTACTCCTCCAAATTGAGCACACTGCCAGATCAGGTCTACGGAAAGTAAAGAATGATTCAACATGAGGGATAAACCAACCTGGCCTCAATCTTCACCAATGTACAGTACCTATGGCAAATGCGTCTGTCCATGAATGCATTTTTAGGAAGAACCACAGCACATTCCAGCGGGGGAAAAGTACAGTCATCACGTCAAAGATGTGTTGCGTAACAATTATGCTAAGTTGGACGCGTGGTTCAAACTGGCATCCATGCAGGGTGTTTGACTAAAAGGTTAATTCTGTTCCTCTATCCACAGATGCTGCCTGACCTGCTGAGTGTGGCCACTATTCCCTGTTTTTGTTTCAGCTAACAACTCACTAGCCACTCACCATTAACCATTCATAACCAAGACCATTGCAATTATTTTAATTCAGCAAATGATTCCAAAGACATTAATCAGTGGTTATATTTCCATGGATTTTCACTTTAAGCAAAGCTGTAGTTAGATGAGATACAGGCTTATTTTTGTTGGTTTGCACACATTAACATCTATCAACCATTGCTTAAACGCAAGCTAAGGTATTTTTTTAGGATGAAAGAAATTAAATTGTTATTTGAGAGATATTTATAATTTGAGACCATCCAATAACTATTTTCATCTTAACCCAAATGATCACATCAACAGATAATTCTTGCAAGGCATTATAAAAAAACATTTAATCAAAACACACACTCATCGCAATCACATACATAGTTAACTAACATAAAGATATACAATTTAAAATCAACTTAAGTAATTCAGTGGGATTCAAAATGCTGCCGGCTCTGGGGAGAACATTTTTGATGGCAAGGGAATTATTACAAATTTGGAAAGGAAAGATGTTGCATGTTGTGGGGAAGTGTGGGATGAATTGGAGAGGACTTTTATAGAGCCAGTACCAGCACAATGGGCAGAATGACCTGGACCTTGAGACTTGACACCTCCATCTGTGAGCTTTCCAGAGGAGACATGATTCTCCATAAACTGGCCACTGACTTACCATGAGATTCTACTCTTTGTGGAAGGATTCCCTCCATCCACCCAAAAGCGTAGGCGTAGTGGCACAGCGGTAGAGTTGCTGCCTTACAGCACTAGAGACCCGGGTTCGATCCTGACTACGGGTGCTGTCTGTATGGAGTTTGTACATTCTCCCACCACCGCATGCGTTTTCTCTAGTTATCTGTGAGAGGAGAGGCAGTTAATTTTTCAGATCAAAGAAGTTCATAACGAATAGGTGTAAAATTAGGCCATTTGGCCCATCAAGTCTACTCTGCCATTCAATCATAGCTGATCTACCTCTCCCTCCTAACCCCATTCTCTTGTCATCTCCCCATAATTTCTGACACCTCTATGATGTTTTAGTTATGTTGTAAAAACTTTGACTGTAAGTATTAATGACAATGATCTATTCCACATTTTCCTTGACCTTCATCCCCTTTGATATCTAGTTCTCACACCTTACAATTCCTTATCTCTGTGTCTCCCTCTCACTGAAGAAGGGTCTCAGCCCAAAACGTCACCCATTCCTTCTATCCAGAGATGCTGCCTGTTCCGCTGAGTTACTCCAGCATTTTGTGTCTCTCTTTCCACCAATGTGGCCTGACCTGTGGAATGGTTCCAGCATTTTATCGTATTATTTCAGATATCCAGCATCTGCCATTTCCTTTTGATTTTCGCCAGCTAGTGAGCTCACTGTATCTCATTGACTCAAAGTACAAGGAGCCAAGGGATATCTGCAGACGTGAAGCAACAACTGCTCACCTGCCCGATGGAGAACTAGTGCCAGGCAGAAACATCACAAGCTGGTGAATGACCCACCTGCCAACAAATGAATGACCCACCAGCAAAGTGAATTACAAAACCAAACCTCCTCAATTGCAGCCTAGGCAAGAGGTCTCCACATCCTCCTGTGTATTGTCACAGTTTACTATCAGCTTACTATCAAAACAATTCTGCCTTAACTGTGCTCAGCAAATTCCACCGGTTTGAGATACATCATAAATAGTAATTAGGTGATGACAATAGAACATAGTTTATAGTACAGCACAGGAACAGACCTTTCAGTCTAGCATATCTGTGCTGAAAATGATGCTAAATTAAACTAATCCCTTCTGCCTGAATGTAATCCATATCTGTCCTTCCCTGCATATCCACATATCCAAGAAACTCATAAACGTTACTATCACACCTACATCCACCACCCCTGGCAGTGTGTTCCAGGCCCAAAAATTAAGTTCAAAGTATTTTATACAGCAATAGCCTTTTAAGCTTCATTCTGTCAGTGGAGAATCCTTTAACGCTGTTAATTAAATTGCGTATTTGTTACAAAAATCTCAGCAATCTCACATGCCTGTTTACGAAGGAACTGCAGATGCTGGAGAATCGAAGGTAGACAAAAATGCTGGAGAAACTCAGCGGGTGAGGCAACATCTATGGAGCAAAGGAAATAGACAATGTTTCGGGCCGAAACCGTTTTGTCCAAAAGTCGGGCCGAAGAAGGGTTTCGGGCCAAAATGTTGCCTATTTCCTTCGCTCCATAGATGCTGCCGCACCCGCTGAGTTTCGCCAGCATTTTTGTCTAATCTCACATGCCTTACTGCTTCATTTGGTTTGTAAAGTTTCCCTTTGTGGATTATGGAACAGTGGGATTAAGGTACTGATCTCTTCTGATTTAATCCAATATCAGAAGAGGCACTTGTTGATGATCCCATTGGTGTATCTAAAGAAAAGGTCCACACATTTATCTTTTCTTAATTTTCTATCGACCACCATCAATTGAGAACAGTTCAACCCTTGCCTCCTGAGAAATGTCAAATATCTCCATCCTCTTACTCAATTTCCAGCAAACACTTGTCGTAACTTGCATGGATTCATTTAATGTTAAACACACTGTGAATCATGTTATACTGAGACACTTCCCATTTCACTTGTGTGAAAATTCTATTTCTCAGTCTAGTGAGCTTTGTAAAACAACTGTCAACATCAATGTCATGTCCATTCCTTCAGCACGAACATAGTTGAACAGTCTTTGCCTCTCTCGTCTCCTCTGTCCATTTCTCCATCTGCTCTTTTATGCTTCTTTCTCTCTTTCCTTCTCATTCTCCCCTGTCCCGACCCTTCGCTCCTAACTTCCTTTCTCTTTCAATATCTCCCTTCCAATTTGTCCCCTGTTGCAGTTTAGTTCGGAGATACAGGCCCTTCGGCCCATTGAGTCAGAGCCAACCAGCAATCCCCATAGACGAGCATTATCCAAAACATTATTGACAATTTTACAATTTTTATCCAAAGCCAATTAATCCTGTGCATCTTCGGAGTGTAGGTGGAAACCAGAGTATCCACGTGGTCACAGGGACAACGTACAAACTCCGTATAGACAGCACCTGTAGTCAGGATCGAACCCGACTCTCTGGCAATGTGAGGTCATATGGTCATAAGTGATAGGAGTAGAATTAGGCCATTCAGCCCATTAAATCTACTCTGCCATTCAATCATGGCTGAACTATCTTCCCCTCCTAACCCCATTCTCCTGCCTTCTCCCCAACACATCTGACACCTGTACTAATCAATAATCTATCTATCTCTGCCTTAAAATTATCCACTGATGTGCCCACACAGCCTCAGTGGCAAAGAATTCCACAGATTGAATGAATACATTTTTCTTCATCTCCTTCCTAAAAGTACGTCCTTTATTCTGAGGCTATGACCCCTAGTCCTAGACTCTCCCAGCCACTCTACCGCTGCACCATCTCGTGGCCTCTCTCGCTACTTCCTTCTCTGTCCTGTTCACATTCACCTGCATCTAAATCAGATCGCCACCTCCCCTCTCTGACTATCGTCTCCTTCCATTCTCTCTCTGAGCCTTTTTTGGTGTCAATATCCATGTTTTTCCTTGCTCTCCAAAATGCTATTGAATATCAGTGGAAGAAAAATAGGACAATTTAAGCCATTTTAACTAAATAAAGAAGTCACCTACTCAAATTGGATAGTGCACAGGTTTGTAGATGGGGAAAGTCAGGGGCTATAGTGAATAAGTGGTGAAGCAATAACATTGACACTAACCTTGATAGAACCCATTCATAACAATCAGACTGACTTGATTGCAAAGCCTCTCCATTGCTCAACCCACTGTTAATTCAAGTGGAACACTAGTATCCAGTAGATAGACACAAAATGTTGGAGTTACTCAACGGGACAGGCAACATCTCTGGATAGAAGGAAGAAGGGTCTCGACCTAAAATGTGCTGAAGAAGGGTCTCGACCCAATGCTTCTCTCCAGAGATGCTGCCTGTCCCGCTGGGTCACTCCAGCATTTTGTGTCTATCTTTAGTTTAAGCCAGCATCTGCAGTTGCTTCCTACTGGAACTGAATTGAATAGAATAGAATAGTTTCTTTATTGTCATTGTAACATGAACCATGTACAACAAAATTTAAAAATGTCAGCCAGTCAGTGCACCATTCAAACATTTCTAAAAGCTAACGATACATACAAGATAACATATTAAAAGATAAACAACTAAAATAAATATCATGAAAATAGCACGCTGGAATAGCAACTGGAAGCGGAAAGCTTAACTTTGCATTCAATTTTAAATACTTTACAAAATATAAAGTATAGAATGAAAAGTGAGCACACTAGATGTACCAGCCATGCTCACCAAGATGTACCAGCCATGGCCACACTAGATGTACTAACCATGGCAATACTGTGGTATTATGCAATAATAGAGTAAGGCTGAGCAGAGGGGCACCAGGACCCTGTGTGCCAGAAGCCAGGCTCCAGTAACCGGATGTGACTGGAACCCAGGGTGTGGGCAGTTAGGGAGTTGCCTGGGCTTACACACGAGGCTGCTGTTGCTATTGCTGCTGTGGTACAGAGAGGCTAAATAAAGGTATACTCTGTTTACGTCGTCGTACGAGCCTTATTACAAGCATAACCCGACAAATACTACATATACTAACCATTGCCATACAAGATGCACCAGTCATGGCCACTCTACATATACCAGCTATGATGCTACATAAAACTGAGGTCAGGTACAAAGTGTATTCATCTGCTCAATTCCACCACACTCCAGACTTACACTGGCTTCCAGTCTGGTGTTTCCCCACAGAATCTTCCGACACATTGCTGACGATTTATTCTGGCCCATTATCAACTGAGCCACTGCGTGGACACACAATAGCACAATTCACCGCGGTGCCTATTACAATTAATAAAGTGCTGTCTCTGGCCTTTGAGAGGCCCCAGAAGTCATGATGAGATTCAGGACAGGAATGTTCTTAACTTCAATTAGAGGAATTTCTTTTGCAATGTTTGTAATCATGCGAGTGGTGTAAGGATGACATTGATGGTTTAATTTTCTAAATTGAGTCTCCTAGATGACAGTTCCTCCTTGGATACAGGCTGCCAGGGAAACCTACAAAATCTGTGCAAAGTCAACTGGCTCATTCCAAATTGCAAAATCTTTTCCTTTCATCTGTAAATCAGGTTTTTTCTCTGGTTTTATCAGTATCAATTTACCACGCACAAATATGAATTCAGATGCACATTCAGTAGCACTCACAGAGATTGGGAATCCAAAGGTCGACAAAAATGCTGGAGAAACTCAGCGGGTGAGGCAGCATCTATGGAGAGAAGGAATAGGCGACGTTTCGGGTCGAGGCCCTTCTTCAGAATCCAAAGATCACTTCAAAGTCTTAGGTCCGTAATCCAAGGTCAAGATAATGAGTCTGAGGCATATTTTGCAGATGAGCTGAGAAACAACGTTTTTTTAATTTGGGATTGGTTTTGGAACAAGATCACAGGCGATGCACCACCTCATGTTTGTAACGATTGCTGGTTTAGGACTTTAATGGAGAGCTTTCAACAGCCCCACTCTGAAGAAGGGACAATAACAGGGGATGCAGTCGAGTCCAGACATGATAATGATGTATGGAACGCCATCAACTGTAAATGACCAGAGGCGAGACTAGAACTGTGAACCTTGACAAAGTGGAGAAGAGGCAATTAAGCGAAGGTGCAGATATGGATTTAAAATCACGCCAAGGTCAAATATTAAAACGCAAGCAAATCTTGCACATGCTCATTGTGAGGCTTCTTTCCTGTTGAATATATATTCTGTGACATTCGCTGTTCAGTCTACAAATAAATAGCGGATTTATTCTCTCAAAAGCTGGACAAAACTCTTATTGATAGGCTCCCTTCACTCCCAACCTAGAACGAAGCTTACGAAAATGCTATTTCATCGGCAATCTATCAGCAAACTCTGCAGCAAATGGCTGAGGCACTTATACACCTAAGGACTGCGTCTCTCAGCCCTGAATAATATTTAACTCCTGTTACAGTGGGCGGTGTGATTATTAAAGACAGCCTGCGCTTTCTTGCTGACACTGTAAGTGAATCACATCAGTCAACAGCGCACTTTTTTCCCCCACAAATCTCACTCCAGACTGGTTTAATGATTCATAATCATGGACATTATGTTAAAAAAAAAAAAAATCACTGACAAAATTAATGATGCCTTTTGGGATTTTTGCCATCTATACGACCGAGTGACATTGAACGCAGAGATTAATCCAGAACCATCCTATTACCCAGAGTGAGAAAATTAACCAGCCTTTGTTTTCTGTGCCCGTAAGCGATTTCACAGCAAGGAGTGTGACAAGATCAGGGCAGGGCTTGAGATATCGTCACAGAAATCCAACTGCAGCTTATTATATGCAGCACATTCATCACGATGAGTTACTCTTACTCAACAAGTGATTTATTCCCTTCAGTAAATGGTTCACAAGTTGCTATTTTCCCATCCCAGTTGTTACATCAGTTTCTGTGAGTTTTTGGCTCTGAAAATAATCGGGAGAGCAGCAGAGAAATGAGGTGGAAAACCTCCCAAGCACTTGACCACTACACTATCGAGAAGAGCAAGGGCATCATCGGACGCATGGCCATGTGTTCCACTGCAAGTCGCTCCTGTATATCAGCAGTTATATCAGCAGTCCCTCATCGCCACTGGATCTAAATCTAGCACATTGCCACCCAGGAGTACTGTACTACAGTAACCATTATGCATTAAAGTGAGCGGGGTAGTGGCGCTGCGGTAGAGTTGCTGCCCCGCAGCGCTTACAGTGACAGAGACCTGTTCGGAGTACGCCCTCCCTGTGACCATGTGGGTTTTCTCCAAGATCTTTGGTTTCCTCCCACACTCCAAAGACCTACTTGGTATAAGTGAAAATTGTTCCCAGTGCACGCTTGTGTTAATGTGCGGGGGTCACTGGTCGGTGCGGACTCAGTGGCCGAAGGGCTTGTGTCCACGCTGTATCTCTAAACTGAACTAAACCTTTACCACAGGCACAGCAGAGATTAAAGGAAGTATCTCAGCTCTTCTTCATAGCAGACGTTAGTTACTGGCACTACTTGCTGCTCTTTGCCAATGACACCCGCCCCCTCAATGAAAAATTCAAAATATATCTGCAAACGTAAAATGCTGCAGATGGTGGAAATCTGTAAGAAAAACAAGAATTGATGGAGAAAAATCTTCATGAGCCTTCACAAGCTTACCGCGTTTCCTGAGTACCTGCCATTAGCGCTACGAGTCGCTAAGAGACGTCCCGAGCTCCGACGTATCCGCTATGTATATTCTACGTGCTTACCACGAGTTTGATTTTGTTTTTTAACTCGGGAGAGCTCTTGAATTAGATCGTACAGTGGGACAGCCCCTTTAGTTAAGAATATGGATTGTGGAGGAAGGAACTGCAGATGCTGGTTTAAACTGAAGATAGACGCAAAAGGCTGGAGTAACTCAGCGGGACAGGCAGTATCTCTGGAGAGAAAGAGTGGGTGACGTTTCGGGTCCAGACCGTTCTTCAGACTAGTTAGACAAAAGGGTAACGAGAGATATGAACGATGATGTAAAGAGATAAAGAACAATGAAAGAAAGATATGCAAAAAATAACAATGATAAAGGAAACAGGCCGTTGTTACCTGTTTGTTGGGTGAAAGCGAGAAGTTGGTGCGACTTGCTGGGGTTACTTGAAGTTAGAGAAATTAATATTCATACCACTGGGCTGTGAGCTGCCCAAACAAAATATGAGATGCTGTTCCTCCAATTTGCATTTAGACTCACTCTGACAATGGAAGAGACCTAGGACAGAAAGATCGGTGTAGGAATGGCAAAGAGAATTAAAGTGTTTAGCAACTTGGAGATCAGGTAGGTCCAGGCAGACTGAGCAATGGTGTTCAGCGAAAAGTTCGCCCAGTCTACGCTTGGTCTCGCCGATGCATAAGAGTCCACACCCTGAACAACGGATACAGTCGATGAGGTTGGAGGAGGTGCAAGTAAACCTCTGCCTAACCTGAAAGGACTGTCGGAGTCCCTGAACAGCATCTCTGGAGATAAGGAATGGGTGAGGCTTCAGGTCGAGACCTTTCCTTAGACCCTTCTTCAGAGCCAAAACTTCACTCCAGAGATGCTGCCTGTCCCGCTGAGTCACTCCAGTTTTATGTGTCGATCTTTCTACACCTGCTGTATGTAATTGCTAGTTAAACCGAGATTCATTCTGTCTTAAGCAGAGTCTGGAGGTATTTAAAGCTTTAAGGCAGAGTAAGGGTACAAAGGCTTTACCAAGATCAAACCCAGTGTAAAATCTGTCATCACACCATGGTGAACCAGGGCTCTAAGGGCAAGTCCGGGATTTAACTCAACACTGTATTAAATGCGAAGCTGAAAATGAATCTACTAACATATTTAACATCTAAACCTTTTTCTGGCAAACAAATCTAATGGAACTCGGTAGATTAAGGATCTTCTATTAGAGATTGTGAAGATTAAACTTGGAAGATTTATTCACATCCACCAGGTTTTCATTTAAGAGATAATAACGCACTTGGATATCAATAAAAGCTCCTTGCAGGAAAAAGCTAAGTGAGATAAGGTATAACAGTATTAACATGCTCGTGGACCAAGAGTGTGAATCTCATTTTAAATCTTTTAATTAATTGGGAGAGATTACCAAATACTTCCACTGGATTCCTTCAATGTCTTTTGTCTCAAATATAAATGTCAAATCAAAATTGGTCCAAGAATGTGGCAAAATCCCTTGCAAAATAAAATGTTGAAGGATGGATAAATGGATCTGGCACTGAACAGACATCTGTTGGATCCGATGAGATTGAGCAAAAAGTGGTTTCCATTCAAACACTACCTTTTCACATCTCAAAAACATATCAAACTGCTTCATCTCCAAGGGATTGATTTGGAACTCAGTGTCTGCTGTTCTGCAGTCAAATATGATGGCAGTTGTGCTGCATAAGATCCCACCAGAAGCAATTTTGGTACCATGAGAAACTTTGATCAGGATAGGAGTGTGCAACAGGCATCTTCCCCACAGATCCAAAGGTCACCAGGGTCCACAGCCAACAGCAGTATTCCTTCACACATTGCAATACTTCCACCCACTGTATCTCAGACAGTATAGCTGTCCCTCAGTCTCACAGTGCTCTTCCTATACCACCCCAAGTTACCACCACCCTTCAATATACAAGCACCCCTCAATATTGCCCTGCATGTAATGGAGTACACCTGTAGTACAGCCATTCATGCAGTATCAACGAGCTCATGACTGACCTTGTTATTGTCTTAGAGTTGCTGTTCTAATGATGTAGAGTGCTGGAGCAAAGCCTCTCCTTCAATGCAGCACTCCCTCAGTATTGCCCCTCCAATAGTACAGCACTCCCACAGAGAGAGAGAGAGAAATAGAAATGATGTGGGTGCCAAACAAACAGGTGCTTTGTTCTAAATAGTGTTGAGTTTCTTGACAATTGTTGGAACTGCACTCATTTGAACAAGTGGAGGTGTTCAATGAAATTGTTGACTTTCACCTGTATATGGAAAGTTGTCACTGAAGTGGCTAGTCCAGCTTCTAGTCAACGGTGACCTATTTACTATCATTCATTGGATGTCAGATGGAGACAAAATGATAACATTGGGTGACACCTAATTTCTAAAAAAGACAAAAAGTTCTTGAGTAACTCAGCGAGTCAGGCAACATTGCTGGAGAACATGGATAGGCAACATTTCAGGTTGTGACCTTTCTCCAGACTAAAGATGGGTGCGATCTGAAATATTGCCAATCTCCAGTCTCCAGAGATAATGCCTGACTCACTGTTGCTCCAGCATTTTGTGTCTATTTTGTAAACCAGCACTTGCAGTTCCTTGTGTCTAAACCTGATTCCTAGTTCTAAGTGCCCTACAAAGAAAGCCATGTGACAATCAGATGTGCATTCCAAGAAGCCACTGGCATGTTGAAGGTGTGCTTCAGAACAGAAAAGGTGGTCTACTTCAGCTGGGACCCATGCATCACTCTATTGACCAGTCCTCTGCTCATACTGAGGGGTAGTCTCATAGATTTTTTTTCTTATGAATTAAGTAATCCTTGATTTATAAAATAAAATAAAAAACCATATAACCATATAACCATATAACAATTACAGCACGGAAACAGGCCATCTCGGCCCTACAAGTCCATGCCGAACAATTTTTTTTTTCCCCTTAGTCCCACCTGCCTGCACTCATACCATAACCCTCCATTCCCTTCTCATCCATATGCCTATCCAATTTATTTTTAAATGATACCAATGAACCTGCCTCCACCACTTCCACTGGAAGCTCATTCCACACCGCTACCACTCTCTGAGTAAAGAAGTTCCCCCTCATATTACCCCTAAACTTCTGTCCCTTAATTCTGAAGTCATGTCCTCTTGTTTGAATCTTCCCTATTCTCAAAGGGAAAAGCTTGTCCACATCAACTCTGTCTATCCCTCTCATCATTTTAAAGACCTCTATCAAGTCCCCCCTTAACCTTCTGCGCTCCAGAGAATAAAGACCTAACTTATTCAACCTATCTCTGTAACTTAGTTAACTTCTAGAAAAACTTCTAGTCGCAAAGGGAAGAATATATTCTTATTGGCTAACATGCCCATTTTAATTTCTGTAGGTACACAAAAATGCTGGAGAAACTCAGCGGCATCTATGGAGCAAAGGAAATAGGCAACATTTCGGGGCCGAAACTTAATTTCTGTAGGATATGATTCCAAGGTGCTTTGCTGAAGATTGTATTAATTTCATTTGAACATGTGTTTAAAACTACAAAAGTCCCTAATCAAACTTCCATACGAAGAAGGGTCTCAACCCAAAACATCACCCATTCCTTCCTGAGTTACTCCAGCATTTTCTGTCTATCTTCCACCTGAGTTGTTGGCTTGGCAGGTACTTGGAAAATCTCCAACTGATTATCAGCAACAACAGAACTCCATTCAATGTCCAACGCAGTTTCAAACTCTAAAACTTTGGATACCTTCATTGTTAATGGGAAGGTCACATTCTCTGGCAGTAGTATTTTTTCCACCACTTATCATCCATTGTTTGATATCTTCCACAGCTTTCGGCCTTTCAATCTTTGCTTCCAAAAGGAGTGCATCTCACCACCAGTGTCACAAACTCAATGGGGCATGTAGCAGCACTAATCAATACTGCGCCATTAGCAGTGTGACACAAACACCTCTCTCATTCATCTGCCCGCTACCTGGGATATAAAAGAAACCCGCTTCACCACTCTGGAAGGACAAATCCAAATTATTTGACATCTCCATGGTAGACCGATATCACGGCCATCTCATTAACACTTTCATTCTCAGTTAGCCTTTTACCATTCCTGGAAGAAATTAGCAAAGTAGATTACTTTCAATAATGTTATTTATGAAAAAAACCTGCAAATCCCATAAGCTCTGTGCAATCAACTAACATCACTCCCAAACCTGATGTGATTTAGTACATAAAACTCCATTGTCATGATCACAACTCTCTACCTCCTGTCTCAATACGATGTTCTCTATTGTATAAATCTCCCAAGCCTATCCCTCAGGAGGCAAGTTTGTATTTGAGAGACTTACGCATACAAGCATGTAAGAAATTAACCTCTTCTCAAAAATGTTGGCCTTGACCAAAGAGCATTCTCTCAGTAAAATTACAATGCAAATGTATCCACCTCTGGAAATACCAAGCCATATCTCACATGGACAATTTCCACTTTATGTGATGTCTTAGTTTAGTTTAGTTTAGAGATACAGCACAGAAACAGGCCCTTCAGCCCACCGAGCCCGCAACCACCAGCGATCCCCGCACATAAACATTATCCTACACTGGGGACAAATTTTACATTTATACCAAGGCAATTAACCTACAAACCTGTACGTTTTTGGAGCGTGGGAGGAAACCAAAGTTCACAGAGAAAACCCATGCAGGTCACGGGAAAAAACGTGCAAACTCCGCTCAGACAGGCGCCCAGAGCCAGGATCGAACCCGGGTCTCTGGCGCTGTAAACGCTGCAATGCAGCAACTGTACCGCTGCGCCACCGTGCCCCCACTAAAAAGTAATATTCATGAAATAACAAGGGAGCTCACCAATCACCACTGATGCAGGTTTGTGGGCGGAATTGTCTTTTGTAGAGAACGTTCAAGCGTTGGAAAGTGAGACTCTCTTTAATTCTGCCATTTCAGCTTGATTCTGCTTAACTGACACGAATTGTCCTCTCATATAAATTCAATGCTCGCATTACGTCTCCATGAATATTTATGAAGAGCAGATTTTTTTTTCCAATAGATTTCAGCCAACGGCCTTTGTGATTTTTGACAGCGAGGAACTTCAAACATGTTCTTCAGTGGGTAGAGATTGAGAATTTTCAAGCGCTCTAAAGAAATATTTGGTATCTTGACAATGAACCAGATTCTGATGTTTCCTGCATAAAGGAACTAAACAGCCTGGGATTTTCCCGTTTTTTTTGTTGTCCCACTATTGCTCTCCTATGGACTGAGTGAAGACGATAACAGAACTCCATGAAACAATATTTCTAAGTATGCACACGCCACTTAATAAAAGTTTAATGATTAACCTTTCGCTCCATGGTTACTGAAGCTGAAGGCAATTATAACAATAATGTCTCAGCATTTATTACCCCATTGTGGTGCTGAGCAGTGGTGCTTTTAACCCTGAGACCTGTGTATCGCAGCCTGCGATCAGAGGCAATCAACATTTGGTTTGTGAAGTCATTTCAAAGTCAGAGTGGATCACAACAGATAGAAATGGGCTGGCAGAGTGGTGCAGCGGTAGAGTTGCTGCCTCACAGCGCCAGAGACCCGGGTTTGATCCTGACCATGGATGCTGTCTATACGGAGATTGTATATTTTCCCTGTGGCTGCGTGGGTTTCTCCAGGTGCTCCAGCTCCCTATCACACTCCAAAGACTTACAGATTTGTAGGTTAATTGGCTTCGGTAAAATTGTAAATTGTCCCTAGCATGTAGGCCAGTGGTAACATACGGGGATCGCTGTTGGACGGGGATTCGGTGGGTCAAAGGGCCCATTTCTGAGCTGTGTGTATGTGTATGTGTCTTTGTGTACGTGCGTGTGTGTGCGTGTTTGTGTCCATGTGTGTGTACGTGTGTGTGTGTGTGTGTTTGTGTGTAGGTGTGTGTGTATGTGTGAGCGTATGTGCGCGTGTGTGTATGTGAGCGCAGGTGTGTGTGTGTGTATGTCTGTAATTATCCTTTAAAATCCATTTATATAAGGATTTGTCTTGATTAGAGATATGCACAGAGGTATTTGAGATATTAGAGAATGAGTATTGGGATACACTTATATGTGTATGTGCAATGTGTGTGTGCGTATGTGTGTGTGCATGTGTGTGTGTGTGCATGTGTGTGTGTTTGTGTGTGGGTGTATGTGTGAGCGTGTGTGTGTGTATGCACATGTGTGTGCGCAGGTGCGTGTGTGTGCGTGTTTGAGTGAGCATATGTGTGTGTGTGTGTGTGTATGTGTGTGTGTTTGTGTATGTGTGCATGTGTGTGTGTGCGCGTGTGTGTTTATATGTATGTGTATGCCTATGATTATGCTTCAAAGTCAAAAATAAGGATTCAACGATTAGAGATATGTACGTATGCCTATTGGAATGCACTTAAATATAATGCGCTAACATGTTTACGTGTGTATATGATTTTTGGAAAGTGGAGATGTGTATATGCAGAGATGTGCATGTGCGTGTGTGTGTATACATGTATATTCCCCTAAGCATGGTATCTACCTTCAGGTGCAAATGAACACCAGGGGACACCAGGTTGTCTTCCAAGACACACAGCTTCAGATGTGTATCACTGTTCTTTCAAAGTCACAGGTTCAAAATCCTGGAACCTGCTCCCCAATGACACCATGGGAGAACCTTCATCATCAGGACTGAAATGGCGCAAAATACAACTTATCTCCACCTCCTCAAGTGCAGGGAAATGGCAAGATACATAAATAAATAAATCAAGTCAAGTCAAGTCAATAAATAAATAAATGTGGCTAGATACCAAAGAATGGATAAATAATACATTTATTTTATTTTTTTATTTTTATTTCCGGCGCCTTTCAAATCTCAAGGTCACCTTACAAAGATTAAACAGAAGAGAAAAAAAACATATAGTCGGAGAAAAATAAATAATAAGGACATCATCAATACACAAATTAAAGATAGAAATCGCTCCAAAGACACAAAATAAAAAAAATTTAAAAAACACAATGTGAAGAGAGAGCAGCGGCAGCTAAAGCACGTCAGCGTCCACTCTCTCTTCCGACAGCCATCTTGGACACAGACTAACAAAGTACGTTACACACAGAAAAATCATCCCCCCCACAATGGATACCACTGTGGGGGAAGGCACAAAGTCCAGTCCCCAACCTCAGTTCTCCCAAAAGTCAGGCCTATTAAGGCCACCGCTATTGCCTCTATGGAGGCCCAATGTTCCTGGCCGTTCTGGCCGGGTGCTGTTGCCCCGGCGTCGGGAGAGTCCTCACAGCGGCTGGGCCACCTGGAACGGCCGCTTCCTAGCTGGGGATTGTCGGCTTCCGAAGCCCAGGCTCCAGATGTTAATGTCGGCGCCGCCCGCTCCGCTCCGCAGACCCGCAGCCCGGAGGTGTTGATCTCGGCGGTTCAGCTCACCGGAGCTCCAGCGCGTCGATCCAGCGCGGCGACCCAGGCAAGGCATCGCCCGCTCCGCTCCGCGATGGCGCTCCAGCGCTGTGCCGCCACCGAAGCCGAGGTGCTGGGCGGTCCCCACCAGGAAACGGCGCTCCAAGCCCGCTGGTAGGCCACGAGGACGGGTCGACGGGCAGCCCAGAGAAAAAGCTGCCTCACCGACCAGGTAGGGACCTAGAAGTAAGGTTACCTCCTTCCCCCCACAGTAAGAAGTCCATTTCTCCGAAAAAACGACGAACAAAACTAACTAAAAACTGAAAAAAAAAATGAATTAAACGGACGGCTGTTGGTTAGCAGCCGTTCCCCAAAGATAGGTACAGATAGTTATCAATAAGTGTAAGGTCACAAGGGCATGTGATAGGAGTAGAATTAGGCCATTGGCCCATCAAGTCTACTCCACCATTCAATCATGGCTGATCTATCACTCCCTCCTAACCCCATTCTCCTGCCTTCTCCCCATAACCCTTGACACCTGTACTATTGAAGAATCTATCTATCTCTGCCTTAAAAATATCCACTAACTTGGCCGCCACTGCCTTCTGTACGGCTCTGATTGGGCGTGCTATATGCATAGGTGCATGTGTAACTGCACATACCAATGGGTAGTTGGATGTGCATGTGTTCCTGTATGTGGTTGCATGTTTGCCTGCATGTGTTTTGACCTTGCGTGTGATTGAACTGAAGATCTTGATGAGGCAACTAATGTTCATTGCCATGGAATGTAAGCTTGCCATCATACTACTATTGATTATGTGGGTATGGTGGTCTAACAGTTAAGTTATTATAGATTCATTTAGTTTAGTTTAGAGATACAACGCGGAAACATGCCGTTCGGCCCACCGAGTCTGTACCGACCAGCGATACCCACACATAAACACTATCCTACATTAGTGAGACAATTTACATTTATCCAAAGCCAATAAACAAACCTGTACGTCTTTGGAGAGAGGGAGGAAACCGAAGATCTCAGAGAAAACCCACACAGCCACGGCACCCGTAATCGGGATCGAACATGGGTCTCTTGCACTATAAGTGCTGTAAGGCTGCAACTCTACCGCAGCACCACCATTCCCCCCACCAGTAACTCTTCCACTAATAGCCAGCATCCTGGACTATTCATTCAGGAATGTGACTTGTATTCCCACCACGCCAGGCGAGTGATTCATAAAACAGATCTGGAATATTTAGAAAAGTTATTCTCAGTAATAGTAACCATAAAGAAATTGAATGCAAATGAAAAGTCTACTAGGTTTACAAACATCCATCAGGGAAGGAAGGAAGTCTACCATTCCTGTCAGGACTGTACGCATCTCTATACCCATCAGTATTCTGTCTCTTAATTACTGGATTTTGGACCCACTAGGACGGGAACTAAACTATATTGACAGCAATATCCATGTTCTCAAACAAACAGAATAATGGAAAGAACTACAACAGATTTTGACGGGTAATAAATGTTGCCAGCTGATACAAATGGCTGAGTAAAGACGACGACAGAACTACATAAAACAAAATAAGAAATCTTTAAAGAGCACTTGGCTGAACGTGTTAACTCAATGGGAAACAATTCCAGGCGACAGATTTGTGAGTTAATTACAGCTCTGCAGAGATAAAAGGATCCGAAAACTGACAGCATTCTTGAGATAAAGGATTTCAGCATTTGGATGGGGAAAAGGGGATTTGCGAGTTTGGAATCCTGTTCAGAATCGGGCATAGAAACGTGAACAGTTCACAAGGAAGATATATTTCCAATTCCTAAAATGGACACAAAATGCTGGAGTAACTCATGGGAACAGGCAACATCTCTGGAGAGAAGGATTGGGTGATGTTTCAGGTCGAGAGTCAGACTTGAGACTGAGAGTCAAGGGAGAGAGAAACTAGAGATAGGGAAGGGTAAGTTGTGAAAATGACAGATCAAAGGGGATGCTGATCAAGGAAATGTAGAATGGTTCATTGTTGGCTGAGGGGAAGGTGACAACGAGATAGAAACAGTAAAATTAATCAGTGAAAGGACAGTGAACTGGGGTTGGGGAGGGACGTGGAGAGCAAGGGTTACTTGAAGATAGAGACATCAATATTCATACCACTGGGTTGTAAGTTCTAATTCTTATTCATTTTTCTTCCTTATTGTTAACATGAGTCCTTGGATGCTTAAGAAGGAACTGCAGATGCTGGAAAATCGAAGGTAGACAAAAATGTTGGGTTTCGACCCGAAACATTGCCTATTTCCTTCGCTCCATAGATGGTTCATGAGTCCTTGGATCATGATTCTCCATCATATTTTATTCAAGTGGACACACATGTCCTGTTCATGTCCTGATTCACTTCACATGGCAGATGCTGGGTGAGCCTGTCATTTAGTGCACTTATTAAGATCTTTTTACAAATTCCTATTTAAACCCTAACGACAAAATTATTTGCCTGTTCTGTTACTTGTGCAAATCTGCCCATTAATTATCCACAGTCAGATGTTATAACAGACTGTGCTGGGTGCCAGGTAATTAGGGTAATCCCATGGCACCTTGTGAGAGATGATAATTCGCATAGTGCTCTAGCTCATATTCATCCTCCATCTAAGAGGCTGAGAAGTGACTTTAGTTTAGTTTAGTTTGGTTTAATTTAGTTTAGTTTAGTTAAGTTTAATTTAGTGTAGTGTAGTTTAGTCTAGTTTAGCTGGGTCTGTTGTCACGTGTACCAAAGCACATTGAAAAGTTTTTGTTGCTTGCTAACCAGTCAGCAGAAAGATTATACATGATTACAATCGAACCATCCACAGTGTACAGATACAAGGTATCTTATAGTGGTTTAAAGAATTATGAGGTGGCATAGATAATAATAATAATAATAATAATAACTTTATTTATAAAGCGCTTTTAGACAACATCAGTTACCACAAAGTGCTGTACATGGGAAGTCAACAAAAAGTTATTACAAACTACTAAAACCATTATGACGACAGGACTATAAAAACAGTAAAAATTAAAAGACATTAAAAGCACTAAAAACAGGAACAATGTCTCAGCCAGTGTCGAAAGCCAGTGAATAAAAGTGAGTTTTTAGGGAGGATTTAAAGATGGACAGTGAAGGGGCCTGTCTGATCTGCAGCGGCAAGGTGTTCCAGAGTGCCGGGGCAGCAACAGAAAAGGCTCTATCCCCTCTGAGCTTCCGCTTAGACCTTGGTACCTCAAGGAGCAGCTGATCCGCTGACCTGAGGCACCGGGTAGGAACATATAGGTGGAGCAGCTCAGAGAGGTAAGGCGGGGCGAGGCCATTCAATGATTTAAAAACAAATAAAAGAATTTTAAAATGAACTCGAAAGTGCACTGGGAGCCAGTGAAGGGAGGCCAAAATTGGCGTAATGTGCTCCCTCTTTCGAGTTCCGGTTAAAAGGCGAGCGGCAGCATTTTAGATCGGTTAGACAGTCACAGTCTTTCTCCCAGGGTAGGGGAGTCTAAAACTAGTGGGGAATAGGTGTAAGTTGAGAAGGGAAAGATTTGAACAGGTTCTGAGCGACAATGTCTCAGCATAGAAGGTGGTGGGAGCAACCTGTCAAAAGACATGTCAGAGGTTAGTACAATTACTAACTTTAAAAAAATTTGGACAGGTACATGGAAAGGAAAAGATTTTGGTGAAATAGGCCAAATACTGGCCAATCGGGATAGCGTACTGTATTGGCATCTCAGTTGGCATGGTTAAAGTGGGCCCTACTGCCTGTTTGGTTGCTGTATTAAGGGCCTGTCTCACTGTACGAGGTAATTCAAGAGTTCTTCCGAGTTTCCCCTGATTCGAACTTGGAGAATTACAGTAATAGCCAGTCGTAGATACTTGGGACTCTCGTGGACATTTTTCAACATGTTGAAAAAACTTCAGGATCTTACCGCGTTTCCTGAGTACCTGCCGTTAGCGTTACGAGCCGTTAAGAGACGTCCCGAGTTCCGACGTACCTGCTATGTACATTCTGCGTACTTACCACAAGTTTTGTTTTTAAACACGGGAGAGCTCTTGGGTAAACCCTTACAGTGGGACAGGCCCTTAACTCAATACATTTACAAGTGAAGTATGGGGGGTGGAAAGGACACTGCCCTCCCTGGTAATCATCCAAAAGAATTGTACAAAATGTGAAGTATGGAAACATATGCACACATACACCCAATAAAAAACGGACAACTTTAAATTTCTGCAGACTGTCTTTGATGAGCGCCCCATAAATACATGCTGAGTCAAGCAACTCTTGAGGCGAAAATATCCCTTCACTATTCAGACCGAGCCTACAAGAGGCTCAGTCCCACATTATGTAGCCGAGTCTTAATTGCCCTCTGAAATGGTCTGATAAATCATCTGAGAACATCTAGACTTGTGTAATAAATATATAATTGAACCCAAGGCACAAGAGGAAAGCTATTTGTCCCATTACGTTCATGACAACCAGAAAATGCAGCTCAGTCTAATGCCCTAAAATATATACACTGCAGATTACAGCACAGTTGGATATATTTTTTATTGCAATTAGACTTTAGTGCATCCCTCCTTTCACACAGTGAGTTCCATCTGCATCACTATCTTATTCTTGTGCCTTAGGATGATGTCCCTTAGTTACCGACCTCTCTGCTAAGGGAATATTCTTAGTTTAGTTTAGTTTAGAGATACAGTGCGGAAACAGGCCCTTCGGTCCACCGAGTCCGCGCCAACCAGCAGTTTCCGCACATTCATACTACCCAACGCAAACTAGGGACAATATTTTTTATAGCAAGGCAATTAACCTACAGTACAAACCTGTACGTCTTTGGAGTGTGGGAGGAAAGCGACACTGGGGATCTCGGAGAAAACCCACGCAGGTCATGGGGAGAAGGTACAAACTCCATTCAGACAAGCACCCATAGTCAGGATCGAACCCGGGTCTCTGGCGCAGTAATGCAGTAACTCTACCTCTGCGCCACCGTACCATTCTCTACACCCATCTTTTTGTACACTTCCATTAAATGTCCCCTCAACGTCTTCTACTTCAAAAAAAAATACCCTTAATGGTGCAAAGCATTCCTCAAAACAAAACCTCTCCACATGTGACACAGTTGTAAATCCCCACTGCATTTCCCATGTGCTATCACATCCTAACCGCAACGTGAAAAATAGAGGAATCAACTATTACGTACATGGCCTTTGCAATTGTCTTGCCTACATTGCATTTAGATCTTGTGATTTATACATTTTTAAATACATTAAGGAATAGTAAGCAAGAGGAACATGAAATATTAGAGATGATTAAGATATAGAGAGTGGGCAAATATTAGTTTTCTCATTTTAATATGAAAAAGAAGAAATTGTCCCAGAATCTGGATATATGCGTATTTACACTTCTGTGCCTCTTGCCTGGTGAGGGGGTGAAGAGGGAGTGATCAGGGAGTGCATCTTGCTTGATTATGCTGCTGGCCTTGCCAAGGCAGCGTGAATGTCTCTTTAATACTATTTTCTCTGTTGCTATATCTTAATCATACCTAATATTGCCTATTCTTCTTCCTTAATTATATTAACATTATCATCCTTCTCTTTTGTGAAGATATATTGCAAATCGCCCTTAAGGATCCATAGTGAAGGCAGGGGACAAATCATCATCTACGATTATCCTCAGTACTGGTGCTCCACAAGGATACGTTCTCTGCCCCCTTCTCTTCTCCTTATACTCCCACGACTGTGCAATCAAGTACAAGTCCAATTCAATTTACAAATTCACAGATGACATCCCCCTTTTGGACTGGATATTAAATAATGAGATGGAGTACAGGAAGGAGATTGAAAACCTTGTGACCTGGTTTCAAGACAGCAACCTTTCTCTCAATGTCAGCAAGGCAAAGAAGATAGTGATCGACTTCAGAAAGTGAACTAGCATTGATCAATTGATGCATTGATAGCGCCAAAATCGAGATGGTTGGAAGCTTAAAGGGCCTGTCCCACTATACGGGTTTACCCAAGAGCTCTCCCGAGTTTAAAAAAAATAAAACTCATGGTAAGCACGTAGAATGTGCGTACAGGCCCTTTAAGTCCTTAGCAGTAAATATCCCCAGCAACTTGTATTTGACCACCCATATCGAAGTAATGGCCAAGAAAGCGTACCAACACCTCTACTTCCTGAGAAGTCCTAGGAGGTTCGGCATGTCCCCAACACCTCTCACCAATCTCTGCAGATGCGCCAATAACTGCATTATATCGGGATGCATCACAGCATGGTTTGGGAACAGCTCCATCCAAGGCTGCAAGAATATGCAGAGAATTGTGGACGCGGCCCAGATCATCACAAAACCAACCTCCATCTCATTGACTCCATTTGTACTTCAAGCTGCCTCGGCACAGAGAGAAGTTGAGGCCAGTTTACATCAGCCATGAATATGGTGGATGGTGAGGCTGGCTTATGGGGCCTAACCCCTGCTCCTATTTTCATGTGCTATTATATTCTATACTTTATTCTCTATCATACATTTCCATCAGGGAGTGTAAATTTATGCTGATTGCTGCCCTAGTATTTCTACACTGCTCACGAATGTGCCTCTAGATTTGTGGCTCCATCTTCCTCTAACTGTTTGAGATCCAATGTACACTCCAGGACACACTCAAATCAACGTGATTTCCCTCCGCTTATCGCCCCCACTGCTCCAATCCATATGGTATCAGTCACTGATGTTTCCAGCATAAAATCCTCACAATTTGAATTGTTTCTTTAACTGAGGATGGCACAGTAGCGCAGCGTTACAGCCTTACCGCACCAGTGCCGGGTTCGATCCTGACTACGGGTGCTTGTCTGTACGGAGTTTGCATGTTCTCCCCGTGACCTGCGTGGGTTTTCTTTGAGATCTTCGGTTTCCTCCAACACTCCAAAGACATATCGGTTGTAGGTTAATTGGCTTGGTATAAAAATGTCAAAATTGTCCCTAGTGTGTGTAGTAATTGTGTTAATGTGCACAGATCACTGGTTGATGCAGGCTTGATGGGCCGAAGGGCCTGTTTCCACGCTGTATCTCTAAACTAAACTAAGACTAAATAGTTTGAAGTTTCCCCTCCCCCTCCCCAAACCACTACACTCTCAACTCTCTGTACTCTCTTGTCATGTCAGCCCCGTTCTATGCGCAAGCCTCTATTATCAATCTTACTGTCAACATCCAGATCCTTAGAATGATAAAGAAACACAGACAGTGCTGGAAAACATCAGACAGTCCAGCAGAATCTGTAGTGAGATAAATAGATTTAATGCATCATCTTCAAGACCCATCATCAGCATATAAAAAGCTTATGTAGAAAATCAGTATCATGTTAGGAGCCTACTGTGTTTGTCTAGACTTCTTCAGTACATGCATTTCTCAATTCCTAATGTTTGATTTATGAATTCTCATTGTAACCCTATTGATTCATACATTCCTACATTTCTTCAATTTGCAAGTCCATTTTTAAATACAATAAAGGTAGCTGGGCTCTACTTATTTGATTGCACGGTGAAAAACCCAATGAGTGCCACACATCCTAAATAGGGTGGCACAGTGGAGCAGCTGGTGGAGCTGCTGCCACACATTGCCAGAGACCCAGGTTTGATCGTGTCCTCAGATGCTGTCTGAGCGAAGTTTGCACGTTCTCACTGTGACCGTGTGGTTTTGTTCCAGGTGCGCCGGTTTCCTCCCACATCCCGAAGATGTGCGGGTTTGTAGAGTAATTAGCTTCTGTAAATTTCCCTTAGTGTGCAGGAAGTGGATGAGAAAGTGGGATTGCGTGGAACTAGTGTGAACGGGTGATCGATGGGCGGCATAGACTTGATGGGTCAAAGGGCCTGTTTCCATGCTGTATCTCTAATAGCTAAAACAATGCACAAAAGACATTTCACTCCTCATTTTCGATTTATAAAATCTTACCAAGTAAAGCAATTTTCCAGGAATACAACCCTTCTGTATATTAAGGAATGGCCGGATATTTTTGCATGTGAATCACATTCTACAGTAGTGTATGTGTTCTGTGAAGTGAATATTCACAAAGCTTTGAAGACAACAAGATGAGTTGAGAAAGGTATTTGAAAGTGCATTTGATTTATTGATAAAGCACAAAAGTAAAGGAAGCTTCACTAAAATCTCAGAAGGTCATAAGTGATAGGAGCAGAATTTAGCCATTCATTCCCTCCTAAACCCAATTCTCCTGCCTTATCCCCACAACCCCTGACACCCATACTAATCAAGCATCTATCTATCTCTGCTTTAAATATATCCACAGACTTGGCCTCCACAGAAGTTCCTCCTCATCTTCTTCTTAAAGGAACATCCTTTAATTCTGAGGCTATGACCTCTAGTCCTAGACTCTCCCACTAGTGGAAACATCCAACACACTCTATCCAAGCCATTCACTATTCAATACATTTCAATGAGGTTCCCCCTCATCCTTCTAAACTCCAGCGAGTACAGGCCCAGAGACGTCAAATGCTCATCATATGTTATGAAGAAAAACTACTGGATTTGCCTGAACTGGAGGATTATATTCAAATCTGGGCCCCATGACTTGGAAAGATGCAGAGGTGTTGCAGCCAATCAACAGGGCATTTTGCGAGCGACGCTGACTTTCCAGCCGCGGGCGGCGCTGACACTGACTACAACATCGCGGAGCCCTGGGATCTCTCGCCGAGGTCACCAGCATTGAATCTCCGCCCAGCTCGGCCTGTGGACTTCAGAAGCCGCGAGCTTTGGTAGGATGTGGCCGATTGGGAGGCTCCGGGCCGCTGAGAGTGTTTGCGGGACTGAAACATTGGGCCCGTAGCGGCGACTGAGGAGGCTTCAATAGGCCCCGACCACGGGTGAACTGAGCAAGAGGACTGAACTTTGCTGCCTTCCCTCACAGTGGGAAACATTGATTCCACTGTGGGGGGATGTTTTTTATGTTTTATGTTAAATTCAAAAGTGTTGTGTTTATCTTATTTGTGTGCTGCATGGTAACTGAAATTTCACTGCACCAATCGGTGTACGTGACAATAAATGTCCTTTGTCCTTTGAGTTCACCATATGAGTTATTTGGGGAGACTGGATCAGGAATTGTTTCCTTGGATTTGTCGAAGGGGAAGATAAAGGTTTGCATACAATGAGTTGTTGTGCCCTGGAACTTAACACCTGAGAAGGCAATGAAATTATATTCAACGGCAGCTTATAAAAGGGAAATTGGATGAACACTTAAAGGGAGAAAAAATCAGAGCTAAGAGGAAAGTGCAGGAAATAATCCACTCAAAGAGCAGGCACAGATGTGGAGGGCTGAATCATCCCCTGTTGTTTTGTCATCCTTAACATTCAAGAGTATGCAAGAGGTGATGAAGTGTTAATGAATGCAAACCTTTATATTCAGTCTTTGACTTCACTGTAACAGTGTAATGAAACATATCAGTCAGTTTTGCTGCACACTTCAGCAGTTCCATCAAACCCATTGTTCAATTTTGTCCTGTTAGTTATCAATTAGTTCCATTGTAATATCACTCATGCTAGAGCTTCCAACATATCAGTCAGGCTGAATTTTTTGTCATTTACTTCTGTTTTATGTGGCTTGGTTTGTGATTCACTGAAGTTGATTGCTGCTGTGTTGCAACATGCTGATTGTGTGAAGAAATAACGGCATTGGCCAGCGTGCATTTCCCCGGTCTGTGAATGTTTTGTCTATATCTGAGCGAGCTTTTGTTCTGTTTTAATTCTCCGCCATTGCTGCATTGGAGCAGTTAAATAGATGAATGACATCACTGTCTGTGTCTGCAATAGGCTCTTTCGTGCACAGCGATGAGATTCAACACAGTGAAAAAATTACTTTGCAGATCATTCAGTCCCAGCTCCCTGCATTTCCATGGTTTGCTTCGACTGGGCACAAAGAACAGAAGTTTCAGGAAGTCACCCAAATTATTCAGTGATAGTGGCCGAGACAAGTTTGGTTTATAAATTCACCCTGACCTTGTTCAACTTCATTATTCCACAGTTCTCTTTCCCATTTTAAATCCCTCCATGGTGCCATAAATTTATTCCTCATCTGCTTCTGCTGTAAGTCAAGGGAGAGAAAGCAGACGAGAGAAATGAAGGAATCATGCATGGGGTCTCTTGAGGTTACAATCAGGATGGAGCAAGAGATGTATGCTCAAAGTGCTCTGACTATGAGCGTTTACCCATTGGAATCACTAGCTCACTGAGCTGGACAAGCTTCAAGTGTTTGTGCCTTCAATAGTGTACAAAACGGTGCAGTGGCGCAGCTGGTACAGCTGCTGCCTCACAGAGCCAGAGGCCCAGGTTCAATCCTGGCCTCGGGTGCAGTCTGTGTGGAGTTTGCACGTTCTCCCTGTGACCACGGGGCACTCCAATTTCCACCCACATCCCAAAGACATAATAATAATAATAATAATCTTATTTATATAGCACATTTTTAGTCAACTTGCATTGACCCCAAAGTGCTTCACATAATTACATTACATTTACACACAGGCAAAGGTGGGTGAAGTGTCTTGCCCCAAGGACACAACGACAGTATGCACTCCAAGCGGGATTCGAACCGGCTACCTTCCGGTCGCCAGCCAAACACTTAGCCCATTGTGCCATCTGTCGTCCCTTGCACATGCGAGTTTATAGGTCAATTGGCCCCTGTATATTGCCACTAGCGCTCAGGGAGTGGACGCAAAAGTGGGATAACATTGAACAAGTGAGAACAGGTGATCAATGGTCTGTGTGGACTTGGTGAGTCGAGGGGCCTGTTTCCATGCTGTAGCTCTGAACTGAAATGCATTACATTCATAGTTAGATTCATAGCACTGCTATGGTCTGGACATATTAGAGGAGCTTTGAATACTGAATTAGGTGAGAGATGGAGCCCACCATTAAGTCATTCTGGAAACATCGGATGAAGGGAGAGCATTAAATCTGGGGTTTGAAGGTTGTACAATAGCTAAGAAGATCAAAGTGGGCAAAGTTACATTATTTAAGGATTGGATGATGGCCCTGGTTTTCAAATGGAAGAGAATGGAGAAGACACTGTCAACAATGTAGGGGTTAGAAAGGAAAGTATAATGATCAGGTGTTTGGAGAGAGTGTGATCAAAGAAACAGATGAATCAATTGATGAGAAGAACAGGTCAAGGAATGGACACAGGAATATGCTGTGGGGTGAACTAAGGAAAGGATTTCTCACTTGCAATGGGCTTTCATCAGTCGTGTCCGCTGATCCTGTTTAGTTTTTTTAGTTTTGTTTAGAAATACAGAGCGGAAACAGGTCTTTCGGCCCCTCGAGTCCGCACCGACCTGCAATCCCCACACATTAACATTATTCTACACTCTGGACAATTCACATTTTATACCAAGCCAAGTAACCTATAAACCTGTACATATTTAGAGTGTGGGAGGAAACCAAAGATCTCGGAGAAAACCCACGCAGGTCACGCGGAGAACGTACAAACTCCGTACAGGTGGCGCTGTAAGGCAGCAACTCTACCGCTGAGCCACCGTGCCACCCTGCAAATCTCTGTCTGTGTAGGAAGGAACAGTATGTGCTGGTTTATACCGAAAATGCTGGAGAAACTCGGATTAAGTGATAACGTTTTTTCACTTAAATCCCATTATAATCCACATTCTCGCCATCCTCAAGAATTCTTTGGCTGGAATAAATGTAGAACCTGTTCCCTCTTTCAACTGGGGACCTGTTCTTCATTCTGGACAAACACCGTTTGGATGTTTTGGAAGGCAAATTCATGAATGTCGGGCTTGTCGACTTTCCATAAAACTTATTGAGCATGAATGAACGGTGAAGGGGAGGGATCGGACAGAAGGTACACCCTCCTGAGATTCATTGACTGTTTTGTTTCCAGTTTGATCTGATTTGCCTACATTGAAATTAAAATATCAAATGTGCATTTGCCCACAGTCCACTTCACCACACTGCTTATCCAATCTACTAATGCACTGATTATTCATGAGAGAAAAAACTGCTTTCACAAAAGCTGTTACTCTCGAATGCACAGTGATTTTATAATTTGATTATCTTGGTTGTAGAACATATGAGGAAGTGAGTACAGTCTCACATCACTGCTAATACAGCACCTGCGTGCCTCCCTAAATAACCACATTATCTATAAATAAAGTCATGTGCAATTGTGAGACTGTGGAATGATCCAGTGCAAAGTCAAGATATGTGGCCTTGATAATCGGTCCTGGTATAACGATTCATATGAGGTGCTTTCTCTATTCACACTAACACCAGCATCCAGAAGCAAACATCTAATTCCTCCCGTGCATGCCTTTGCTTTCTCCCTCACTCTCACACACACACACCCTTTTTTTATTTAAAGCAAAAACAAGAGGGCATTCGTTTAAGCTGAAAGGTTCATCAGTTCAATGGTCCAATGGTTCTTTATTGGGAAAGGGGTTTAAAAGGGGTTTTGGACTTTCAGGAGATTTTTTCTCCACAAATGTGGTTGACAGCTAGAGCATGTTGTCAGAGGAAGGGTGGAATAAGATTGCAATCACTACATTTAAGAGGCATTTGGTCATATACTGCAAATAGGCATGCCATAGAAAGGTGCCATCCCAATGTGGGCAAATGGGATTGGTGTCGGTGGGCAAATAGGTTGGCCTGGATATAAGGTAAAGTGATAGGAGCAGAATTAGGCCATTCAGCCCATCAAGTCTACTCTGCCATTCAATCATGGCTGATCTATCTCTCACTCCTAACACCTAATGGTGGGCCAAAGTGTGAAATGACCCATTGTATTCCCATTCTGTGCGGATTCTCCTTCCACAGCCCCATCGCGAATCTCCTCAAATCCCCTGAAAGCTTGTCTCATGTTAGTTTGATTTAATGGGTAAATTTTGATATAACCCCTCTAAACCTTGTGTTCAAAATAATTCACAACCGCAAAAGTGTGATCGACATCAGGACTCTAATTTCCAAAGTACTAATTTCCGCCCCACCCATAGAGTCATAGAGTGATACAGTGTGGAAACAGGCCCTTCGGCCCAACTTGCCCACACCGGCCAACATGTCCCAGCTACACTAGTCCCACCTACCCGCGTTTAATCCGTATCCCTCCAAAGCTGTCCTCCATGTACCTGTCTAACTGGTCCTTAAATGGTGGGATGGTCTCTGCCTCAACTACCTCCTCTGGCAGCACCTCCTCTCTCTGACCACCTTAAATCGGCTGCACGTGTGACTTACTCGTGGAGATTTGCGTGTGCTTTGCCAATGCTCCTTATAATTACAATTTTAGATTTGATTGCCAGACATCTTTTAATTGCATTTTCTGAGGATAAAGCCAGTAATTACAGGAGAATGATTTCTGCCCAGTAATACTGGGTAAGCTTTCAATCAGTGTTGTCAAACATACGTTTTAATATTCCTGTCGTTGCAGGCAGCAGAAATTTAATGCAAGTGGAATAGGTTGCATATCATTTTGGACCCTTCTGTTTTAATAATACAATTGCTTGCATATGAATTCTGAATTCCTAAACTGAGTTTTTATTCCTGTTTGGTGTTGGGCAGGAAAGCAGATCACTCTAGGACAAGATGTTTCATTCACTTTGCTTGTTATATTTCTTTGCTTGTTATATTTCCAATGAGGCTGCTCTGTCTGAAAGTGTAGAGAGCAACAACGTCCAATGTTTAAGAAACAACTGCAGTTGCTGGAACTATCGATGGTAGGCAAAAAATGCAGGAGAGACTCAGCGGGTGAGGCTGCATCTTTGGAGAGAAGGAATACGCGACATTTCGGGTCGAGACCCTTCTTCAGACTCCTTCGGGGGAAATGGGAGGAGTCAACGGAGAATTGTTGAGGGTAAGGACCAGCTCCGCTAGGCGGAGGAGAGGATTAGTAGATGGAAATTGGTTGGTTATGCGGACGAGGAAGAAACAGAGGGCTTTAAGACACTCCTGGTGGGGGATGGAGGTGTGGAGTGACAGGACATCCATGGTGAAGATGGGGTAGTGGGGGCCTGGAAAACAGAAGTCGTGAAGGAGACAAAGAGTGTGTCAGGTGTCTTGGACATAGGATCTTTGGAGGAAATGGGAAGAGTCAAAGGAGAACTTGTTGAGGGTAAGGACCTACAATGATCTACTTTTGCTTTAATTTTTTCCATCACCATCAGCCCTCGCCTCATGTAGTGTTAAATTGAGATGATTTTTTTTATAGATAGCCTTTATTGTCAAATTTGCTTGTAAGATAAGGGGATGACTGGGACACTGGCAATGAGTGACTGTGATAAAGAAACAAACTGTGTTTCCCAAATGTGACAATGTTGGTGGGGGGGCAGAGAGGGGGGTGCTTGGAGGTGAGGTTTCAAAACAGATAGTACAGCAGAAGTCGCAAGATAGAGCCAGACTGGGTAGCTGCAGTTAATGGGCAGTAATTAACCCTGTCACCACAGCAAAGCCTGAGTTAATCAGGTTAACTATCACCAGCGCAGATTCGGAAACAACTTTTGAAACATCGGCCAAGGCTGTCCTGGTGCACTGAAGAAAGTTGTGCGTTTCACTAATCTTCATAAACAAGTGGCCCCCACATTACAGGAAGAGATCCACGCTTTCCTATAATGGTAGACCTTAGAGCTGTCCAGGTGCTATTGAAACTGCAGCTTCCTGTGCCTTCATTTTGTGGCTTGTGGCTACAGTTCCTTGTGGCTATATTTTCATCGTTGTTTTGGGGCCAGACTCTCTACAAGAGCTAAGAGTCAAGAGTCAACAGTGTTTCGTGGTCATATGCACCAACAATGCAACAATGCAATGTTTTACTTGCAGCAGCTTGACAGGTTCTTATACACAACGTACACTGAAAACAAATAAGCAAAGAAATTCAATAAATTAATAACTCCCTTTATCTCATAGAAACTTACAAAATTATTAAGGGGTTGGACAGGCTAGATGCAGGAAGATTGTTCCCGATGTTGGGGAAGTCCAGAACAAGGGGTCACAGTTTAAGGATAAGGGGGAAATCTTTTAGGATCGAGATGAGTAAAACAATTTTCACACAAGGAGTGGTGAATCTCTGGAATTCTCTGCCACAGAAGGTAGTTGAAGCCAGTTCATTAGCTATATTTAAGAGGGAGTTAGATGTGGCCCTTGTGGCTAAAGGGATCAGGGGGTGTGGAGAGAAGGCAGGTACAGGATACTGAGTTGGATGATCAGCCATGATCTTATTGAATGGCGGTGCAGGCTTGAAGGGCCGAAAGGCCTACTCCTGCACCTATTTTCTATGTTTTTATTTTCTATGTAACTATAATATTAGTGCATAAAAACAAAGTCTGTACTGCAATCAAAGACACAGCACATAGTCATTCACAGCTTTTGAGGTTGGTGTTATGTGGTATTCATGAACCTGATTGTTGTTGGAAAGTAACTAGCCTTGAACCTGATTTTCAGGCTCTTGTACCTTATTCCCGATAGTGAGAGCAAAGGTCGAGCATGGCTAGGTGTCGGACCCATTCATCAAGAAGGCCCTGACAACATTGTAAGTTCTGCATAAAACAATGGGCTGAAAGATAACTTGGCTGTGTGTTTTGTAAGGCAACTGCAGATGAACTGGTAACTTAAGGGGTTGGACAAGCTAGATGCAGGAGATTGTTCCCGATGTTAGGGAAGTCCAGGACAAGGGGTCACAGCTTAAGGATAAGGGGGAAATCCTTTTAAAACCGAGATGAGAAGAACTTTTTTTCACACAGAGAGTGGTGAATCTCTGGAACTCTCTGCCACAGAGGGTAGTTGAGGCCAGTTCATTGGCTATATTTAAGAGGGAGTTAGATGTGGCCCTTGTGGCTAAGGGGATCAGGGGGTATGGAGATAACGGAGGTACGGGATACTGAGTTGGATGATCAGCCATGATCATTTGAATGGCGGTGCAGGCTCGAAGGCCGCGAATGGCCTACTCCTGCACCTAATTTCTATGTTTCTATGTTTCTATATGGAGTGTAGAAAGGTACTGCAGATGCTGAAGATGGAGAAACTGTAGTTTACATCTAACTCTATAGCTGGTCCATTGAAATCCATCAAACATCACCCTTGCTGCACTGCAGTATCACGCAGCAGCTGAAGTACACATTGTCCTGTTGCGTGCGATCGAGTTGATGGGTTGCAACTCGTTAAGACGGTGGAACCAAACTAGCTCTGCCTGCGGTTACTTCGGGCGAGGGAGTGCGAAGAGAGCGAGCTGCCCGTTGCGTTTCTGCAAGCATGGTGAAATGCATTCTGACAGCAAGCAGCAGCGATTGCCTGAGGAGGCTCCAGCATCACCCTGCACAATGGGACAGGTGAGCCCTTTTGTCACTTTCAGTGCCACGGTAGAGGTAATGACTCAGACAGTCTGACACAGTGAATCCATTAGCAGCTCAGATGTCCCGTCACGGAAAGTTTTTATGCAGCAGAAATTTAATAAAACTAAAGGCATGTTGACTGCCCCTAAAATAAACCTTATTTATTCATAAATGCTGGGAGAAACATCTTGCAGTTACACATGCCTAACTGTGTGTTTGGCTTCAGCTGTCTCATTGTTAGGGCTGAATTTCTAATGTTACAAGTACCTGGGGTGCCAGACTCTCTCACCCTGTACTTCACTTGCATACTCATCAGGTGCAAATTTAACAGCTTGATATCCAGGAATGAAACTAATTGTGCTGTGAATTGAACTTTGGAACTGTCCACATACGTCACTATTCACCTTTCAATTGAACCACTGGACAAATGTCTCGACTGCCTATTCCAACAATCCCGTGGTACAATTTATGAATAGTACAAGGGGTTTTCCCCCTGGCTTAGTTTAGTTTAGTTTAGAGATATAATGCGGAAACAGGCCCTTCGGCCCACCCAGCCTGCGCCGACCAGCGATCCCCGCATACTAACCCGATCCTACACACACTAGGGATGATTTTACATTTATACCAAGCCAATTAACCTACAAACCTGGCCGCCTTTGGAGTGTGGAAGGAGATTGAAGATCCGGAGTAAACCCACACGGTCATGGGGAGAAAGTACAAACTCGGTACCGACAGCACCCGTAGTTGGGATCGAACCCGGGTCTCTGGCGCTGTAAGCGCTATAAGGCAGCAACTCTACCGCTGTGCCACCATGCCCGCCTTCCTTGATGCCAGGGAACAATATTTATCTCTCACTGAGTATTTCTGTAACAAATTACCTGGTCATTATTACATTGTTTATGCAATCTTAGAGCCGAAGAGTCATTGAGCATGTAAACAGGCCCTTCGGCCCAACCTGCCCCTGCCGATTAACATGCCCCATCTACACTAGTCTCACCTGCCTGCGTTTGGCTCATATCCTTCTAAATATTTCCTATCCATGTACCTGTCCAAATATCTTTTAAATATTATTATAGTACCCACCATCTTCAGTGTAAAAAAGCTCCCCCTCAGGTATCTATTGAATCTTCCCCTCTCACCTTAAACATATATCCTTTGGTTCTTGATTCCTCAACTTTGGGTAAAATACTCTGTGCAATTACCCTTGCTCTTCACAAATTGACTACAGTGTTTCCTACATGATGGAGGCATTGCAAAAGTATTTAAAGATCTTTTTGGGTTCAGAAAGGACAATGAAAGATGTTTTAGAAATGCCTGCCTTTAAAAACCAGAGAGCTAGCGAGGTCATGGCTTCACTATATTTTTAGTTAACATATTCTTTATTCATAAAATTTGCAAATGCGTAATACATTACACCTGTAGAAACAAAGAAGTGCAGATGCTAGTTAATATATAAAAGGACTCAAAGTGCTGGAGTAACTACAGTACTTACGCGTCTCTGTGAGGGCGGGGATTCTCCACGGTTCGGGGATTTTACCGTTGCTTATCTTCGGGAGTTCGCAGTAGAGCTAATGTATTTAAACGCGTTAGTAGCTCGTTACTTACAACGTTGATTTCTGCAGATTCGTTGATGCAGGTGAGCTCAGAAATACTATATTTGAAGATTTTCTGTTGTGCCGCTGGCAAAACGTCACCGCAGGTAAGCGCCATCAGCAGTGTCCTGTTGCCAAGATAGGATTAAGGAAGTGCAGGTTAGTTTAAGAAGCCAATAGTCACCATCAGGTTTTCAGGAACCTGAAGTAGCTGTTCCTGAACCTGATGGTGTGGGAATTCAAGCTTGTGTACCTGCTGCACAACATCAGTAGTGAGAAGAGGGCATGACCAAGACGGGGGCAGGCTGTGTCAGTGATGGACTGGGCTGAGTCCACCATTCTAGTCTACAGCCTCATATATCCTGTGCATTGGAATTCTGTAACAGGCCATTCAGGATGCTTCTTGCTGTCATCATTGAAAACACTTCAACGGGCATGGTGCCTGACAATGATCACAACTTCTACTGAAGTGTGGATGGCCGTTGGCTCGATAGGAGGCCATCCCCCCTTTGACAGGTCTTGTTTTTGGCCCCCTTCTCACCTGGCAAACCAGGTGGGGGAGACGGGAGACTATCTGACCAAGGAGCAGGTAACACGGGATTCCATGTTACCCGTGGCGGGGGGGGGGAGAACTCCCCCCAACCCGACCTATCATGCAGTGATGAAGTTAAAGTGGTCCCCAATATCCCTATGGGCCACATTATCATTTGTGAACACAGAAAGTAAATTGAAAAGTAGTAAGATCAAATCACATTTTTGCATAGAGTGTTTGGGGTGCTGGGTAGTGTCGTGCATTAAAAGACAGAACACACTATTTTGAGTTAATGGCTCAAAATATCTTTAGATCTCCATTTTCCGAGCTTCTCATTATTTAAATAATACTTGGTTTGATCTGTTTTTTTTCTTCAAAATACATGGCCTTATACTTAACAAGATTAAAATCCATCTGCCACGACTCTTCCCAGCCACTTGACCTATTAATGTATCTTTGTAATTTTATGCTCCCATCCACATTAATGACAATGCTACTAAACGTTATGGCATCAATTGGTGTGATTCTAGCTGTCATGAATAAATATATTGAAGGGATGGTCCAAATGAAAATGCTTTTTTAGCCATCTGAAGCACATAATTCTATTTCAAATGCCTGGGCATTATCTTTATACTCTGAGATCCACTGTCTATCCAATCTCCCAACCTTCAATTCTATAGCATTTAATTTCATTTAACAGCCTCTTATGAGGAACTTCAATTTTGAAAGGGCCACTTCTATCAGCATTTCCCTCTATTCTCTATGTTGGCAACCTTCTAAAGAAAATATAGTCACATATAAAATCATAAAATCATGAGAGGAAGGGAATAAAATCATGAGTGGAATAGATGGGGTCGATGCCCAGAGTAGGGGAATCAAGGACAAGAGGACTTAGGTTTAAGGTGAAGGGGAAAAGATTTAGCAGGAATTTGAGTGGTAACTTTTTCACACAAAAGGTGGGGGGTGTATAGAACAAGCTGCCAGAGGAGGTCGTTGAGGCAGCAACATTTAAGAAATCGTTAGACAGGTATATGGACAAGACAAATTGCAGTTTGTATGGGATATGGGCCAAACGCGGGCAGGTGCGACAAGTGTAGCTGGGAATGTTGGCCGATGTGGGCAAGATGGGCTGAAGGGCCTGTTTCTGCATTGCATCATGACTGTATGACTCCAACCAAGTTTATTACACAACAAATACATGCTGGCTCCATCTAATCAGCATACATTTCTCTGGGTGCACAGTCACTTTGTCCTTAATTATAGATTCCAATAACTTCCTGTAACAGCTGTTAGACTAACAGGTCTATAATTTCTTGGTTCCTCTCTCATGCCTTTCATGAACAGCAACAGATGGAAGAGAATACAGTCGCAATTGCAAATCGCAAGGGCAGCAGAGATCTGACATTCCCATCAGTTACACTTTATCCAGCAGTCAAGAGATTTCTGTTGCTTGACTTGAAGGATTCATTAAATTACGACATTCCCACAGACGCCCTGAGTTTTGCAGACATCAGAAGTAAACCAGGGTAATAAAATGACTGCTCATCCAAGAAAAATTAGAACATGCTACATAGTCCTTTAGAAGTTGCAAAATGTTTGCTCTTACAAATTAACTTCCATTTCTTTCCATTTTGTTACAACCAAATTAGCTTTTCATGGGAGGAGTGTTCAAATGGTTAGCAACAGGGAGATCCAGTATATCCTGGTGGACAGAATGCAAGTGTTCTGCAAAAAAATGGCCTGCCAAGTCACCCTCACCGGTATCCACCTATCACTCACCGGGCTTTATCCTGCTCATCCCTCTCTATCAGCTTTCTTCCCACCTCCCTTCTGAACCTTCTGAATTTTGTAGTCGGCAGGGCAGTACTCTGCATATCGCCAACTTGGACAATTTTACATTTTTATCAAGCCAATTTACCAAGCCAATTAACCTACAAACCTGTACGTCTTTGGAGTGTGGGAGGAAACCAAAGATCTCGTAGAAAACCCATGCAGATCACGGGGAGAACGTACAAACTCCACACAGACAGCACCTGTAGTTGGGATCGAACCCGGGTACCTGGCGCTGCATTTTGCTGTAAGGCAGCAACTCTACCGCTGTGCCACCATGACCTCACACTACAATCAGGAACCTGACCTGAAACATGTTCTCCAGAGATGCTGCCTGCCCCGCCGAGTTACTCCAACACTTTGTGCCTTTTTTTATTAGTAAACCAGCATCTGCAGTTCCTTGCTTCTCCATTTTACCACTTTCTTTGTTTGGTTTCTCCCAATTGTTATTTGCACAGAATGTCTATCCCTGCCATTGTAGAGTGGTTTGGAAGGGTGATAGGCCTGAGAGGGATCTGTGTTAGGGGGGTAAGGGAAAGGATGTTGGGTTGGGTGTCAGAGGTTATGGGGAGAAGGCAGGAGAATGGGGATAGATGCACTCAGCGCCTTCTGCCCTCAAAATAGGCAAGAAGTATTTAGTCACCTTACTAAGTATGCTTTAGTGGGCTGTCAAGGTTGGCAAAAGTATTAAATGTTTCTGACATTCAAATACATTTGAATAGTTTGAATAATTTTATCTTTGAGAGGTGCTACATTCAGAAACATTCTGAATCAAAAAAACTATTCCAATCATTAAAACTTTATAAAATATTAATTACAAAAATTAATAGAACATTAAATTAAATAAATACGTAAGGACACATCTCAACATTTATAAATTAAATAATTTGGGAATATTCTATAACATTTAAGATGAATCCTAATCCCTGGTAGACATTCTCCTTCACAATCAGAGAAGCTAACTCTACTGCAGTATCAAGCTGGGACAAGTCGCTTAGGTGGATTTGTCACTGCTATTGGTGAGTAATTTCTACAACTTCGAAGTGCGGACAGTCCCATGGGGAAATGTCAACATAAACATTGTAAATTGAACACATTTCTCACTAAATCCTAATGGTGACTAAATCCGGAGATAGTCCCCTGCAGTTTCTGGTTTTGTTTGATGTATCGAACTGAGGATTAGTATAAGGATTCACATTGTTATATCTGGAGACATATTTTGCAAGTAATCTTGCAAAAATGGTATGATAATTTACATTCCTCCGAATTTACCTGTGCAAATGATCTTGAAAAATCATTGCCTAAGTCATTTGGC
This sequence comes from Leucoraja erinaceus, assembly GCF_028641065.1. Lineage (NCBI taxonomy): Eukaryota > Metazoa > Chordata > Chondrichthyes > Rajiformes > Rajidae > Leucoraja > Leucoraja erinaceus. The sequence goes on along the minus strand of NC_073410.1, from coordinate 9,786,868 downwards.
CACGGAGAGGGAATTGTCCAGATTATCATGCACAACATTGTAAGCATGTTCACTTACAATACATTTATCATTTGCTTCCCTTTGTCAGAATTTCCCCTCTTGTCAGGATTCTGTTATATTATCTTAGATAAACAGATGTGGATTTAAATATGATGCAGATACTTAACTTCTCCCTCTCCCTCTCCCTCTTCCCTCTCCCTCTCCCTCTCCCTCTCCCTCTCCCTCTGAAGGTTTTCTCTCTCCCTCTCCCTCTCCCTCTCCCTCTCCCTCTCTCTCTCCCTCTCCCTCTCCCACCATTTCAGTTTCAGTTTTAATTTAGTTTATTGCCACGTGTACTGAGGTACAGTTCATTCATTTCTGGAAGATGTTTCACTGGCAAATCTTCAATTACTGCCCATTCCAAAACGGGAGAACTGGTGGCAAGAATCACCTTCTTGAACTGTTGTGGCCTACCTTGTGGTCAACTGGCAGCTCCACTTACAATCGCCAAGCCCACACATTCTTCCTCTCTCCCTGACAGGAGAATGGCAAAGTGGAACAGAACTGTCTTCACACCTGGTATCTCCCCTTAGACTTAAGGGCCTGTCCCACTGTACGAGGTAATTCAAGAGCTCTCCCGAGTTTAAAAAAAACCCAACTCATGGTAAGCGCGTAGAATGTACGTAGTGGGTAAATCGGACCTCGGGACGTCTCTTAGTGGCTCAAAACGCTAACAGCAGATACTTGGGAAACGCGGTAAGCTCGTGAAGACTCGTGAAGATTTTTCAACACGTTGACAAATGTTCACGAGAGCCCCGAGTACCCACGAGCTGCTATTACCGTAATTCTCCGAGTTCGAATCAGGGGTAACTCGGGAGAACTCTTGAATTAGCTTGTACAGTGGGACAAGCCCTTCTGAGTAAATCTTGACATTTACCTCCATTTATTTCCACTTGGTTTCTTTCATCACCTCCAGCTGTTTTCTGATAGTTAACAGGCACAAAAATGTTTTTTCTTTACACAAAATGGATGCGCTCCTGTACCAATGTTTACTGGAGCAAACATGGCTGCGTTACTAAATCTCAGGCAGTGGTCGATCTGCGTTTCGAAACGCGGACATGTCATAAATTACCTGCTCCTTGATCAGTCATTAAATGCCACATCAGCTGTACAGCAGGCTCGAAATCAATTGCACTTTTCTCCAGAGCTTGTGTGGTGCAAACAGCTCCACTAACAGGCTGTTAGCTTCCAATCGCAATCTATCTATAGATTCACATTATATATATATAGAGAGAGAAAAAAGAAACACACGTGCCAGAAAACGTTTACCACAAGCTGTGGCATTAATTCAAAGGCAGCCTTTTACCTGAATTGAATATTGATTTGTGCAGTAACTTTACTTAAAGAAAGGAAACTTCACCATGAATCAATTGAAAGCTTAAGTAAACCAATCATCAGTGGTGCAGCTGTGCCGACACACAATGCAAGATGACAACTCATCGATATTTGTCGTTTGACCTCAAGTCTCTGCAGAGTGCAGAATCACATGGCCATGATTAGTTGCAAGTCCTTTGAGTTGGAGTTGTGGGGGGGGGGGGGGGGGGGGGGGGGGGGGGGGGGGGGTTGAGGAGAGGATGAGGAGAGGAAATGGTCAAGGGTTCTATTTCTAATTACTTTCCCAAAACCTTTGCCTTTAACGACAGGGATATGGAAGATATAGACACAAAAAGACTGGAGTAACTCAGCGGGACAGGCAGCATCTCTGGAGAGAAGGAATGGGTGACGTTTCGGGTCGAGACCCTTCTTCAGACTGGGATATGGATCTGAACATGAACATACTGAACTGTGGGATCCCAAAAACTGGCAAGCAGTATTGGAAATAATAAAAACACACAAAGTGCTGGAGTAACTCGCTGAGTCAGCATCTCTGGTGAATCTGGATGGGTGACATTATGGGTCAGGACTCCTCTTCTGAACCTACTCCTGAAGAAGGGTCTTGACCCGAAATGTCTCCTATCCATGTTCTCCTGAGATGCAGTCTGACTTGCTAAGTTACTCCAGCACTTAGTGTCTTTTTGTGTAAACCAGTAACACCAAATTATAACTTAACAGAGTGTGGCACAGTGGCGCAGCAGGTAGTGCTGCTGCCTCACAGCGCCAGAGACCCGGGTTTGATCCTGACCTCAAGTATTGGCTGTGTGGGGTTTGCACGTTTATCCCTATGACCACGTGGGTTTCCTTTGGGTGCTCCGGTTTCCTCCCACATCCCAAAGACGTGTTTGTTTGTAGGTTAATTGGCCTCTGCAAAGCTGCCCATAGTCTGTCGGGAGTGAATGTATTAGTGGGATAACATAGAACTATGTGATGTGAGTGAGTGAGTGATCGGTGGTCGGTATGGGCCGGTGGGATGAAGGGCCTGTTTCCATGTTGTATCTCTAAACTAAACTAATCTAAACTAAATGTTGACAGTGTACCTGTACATTGTATCCAGACACAAGACCCAGCAAACATCTTATCACATCTCCCTCCATTCATAAACCATTCTGACAAAACTAGATTCCCACAACTCCATCATCACTGGGTCTAAGTCCTGGGCCTCCTCACTCATTAGCACTACGAATCACCCTATCTATATGTAATGGTTCAAGCAGGTAGTCACACCACCTTCTCAAAGTCAAATAAGGACAAGCATCAAGTCTGACTTTGCCAGTGATAAATAAAGGACAAAACAAACAGTGAAGACTATCAGTCACGGTAACAACTTGGATTAATCGAACAATGTGTTTTCAAAGCACGTCGTTGAAACCAAGAAGCTGAAAGCTGGTTAATGAATTTAGGTGCTGCAATGGTTTGGTGCACTACCCACACCTTGTCCTGACCCCTGTCTATTCTATGTCTTGTTTGTGGAACATGAATTCAGCCGAACCCAAAGCTAGTTGCTCAGGCAACAAGGAGAACAAATGAGAGTTTACTTTGAGAGGCCAGGGACATTCAAACAAGTAGCAATGTCCCACTGGGACTCGACGGGGAACTCCATTTGAGAAATAAAACAAGCCAAAGACTCTGGGCCACCTTCTGACTCTATCCCCGATAGGATCAGAAGGTCGTAGTGTTTCTCTGCCTATACTTCTCTTCGTCAAAGATAAAACTTCACCAAAAGTGCTTACAGTTAAGTCTAGAGTGAAACAGTCCAGGGCGAACCATTGGGGCTGAGCCTCAGTGAACGTCAGCTTCATTCGGGGAGTTTACATCTTGAGTGGAAATATGGATCTGGCATCCCAATAGAGTGCTTTGCCAGTTCCTTAGTAACCATCACCTTGGTGACCAAATGGATCTTAGAACAATTCCTGCAAGGGAAGAAATTCATCCAGGACAAAAACCACAGATTAATAAGCAAGCCCTGCAATAACCTCTTTAACATGATCAGTGCAGTAAAGCCTTTAAACCTGCCCAGATTAAAGATACAGCACGGATTAATTAATTGTGTATTTTTACACTCTGATACAAAACGTAATCCATCACAACATTGCTCTGCTAGAACTGTGGTCCTGAGACATTCATTCCACCTTTGTCATCACTACTGATCTAATGAAGTTCAAACTGCAGAGATCTGAACCCCCATGTTGGAGATTCCAACCTACACGTGGTCCGCCCTGTTTCAACGAATGCAATCAACCTGCCATGCACAATCAAATAAGATCAAATAGAACAAGTTGTCCTGCAAGTTTAGGCTGTGCACGCCATACGCAAGAAAAAGAAGATTCCGCATCTATGGAAAAGAGAAAGATACCAGACCAGAATCTTCAATGCCCACTTCCAAGTTTGCAGGCAAGCAGTGCAGTCTCACAGAGGCCTGGAGAACATAACCTAGGCTATTTTAGAAACATAGAAACATAGAAATGAGGTGCAGGAGTAGGCCATTCGGCCCTTCGAGCCTGCACCGCCATTCAATATGATCATGGCTGATCATCCAACTCAGTATCCCGTACCTGCCTTCTCTCCATACCCCCTGATCCCCTTAGCCACAAGGGCCACATCTAACTCCCTCTTAAATATAGCCAATGAATTGGCCTCAACTACCCTCTGTGGCAGAGAGTTCCAGATTTTACATTAGGACATCAGCCAGACAAAGAAATTAAACCATAAAAAGCTGTAAATACTCTGTCCACCACAGGTGCTGCCTAACAATGTTGAGTATTATCAGTATTTTCTGCTTATATTTCAGAATTCCGACTTTGTAGTTTTATTTAGATACTTTTCCTGCAGGTGTGGTTAAAGTGGTGCTAGAGTCATTCGGACACACTTCTAGGGCTGAAACTAAAATCTACTTTTGACGAGGACAGAAAGATCAGATTTAAGTCATCACATTATGTACGATGATTGTACATGATTATTAAACTGGTAAATTAACCAAATCTGGCCAGTACTTTAAAAAATAATTCTTAATGATCTAATTTATTATTGGGACATTTAGGCAAATGCACGTTAGATGCCAGGACTATTGGCATTATTGCTTTATGGCATTTAATAGGGACTAAAGAACCCCTGCCAATAGTGATTTGCGAGTTTGAACATAGTGAGCAGAAATGTTCAAGATCACCTCTAGGCTAAAGTTATCAAGAGACTTCTGTCCTCATTGTTCATTGGATACATACTGAAGTGTTTCCAATTCCCAGCTCTGCTTGCACATTAAAATTGTGGAATATTAAAATGGTTCAGATTGTCGAAAATGGATTGCGATTTAATCCTTGGGGTAATGGAACAGCGGCCAAGATCAGAATAAGATGTGCTGTGGTTGAAGTCTCAGAGCCGGAAGCCATTTGTTGAAGCAGGCATTCGTTCATTACCAAATGTAAATGCAGGGAAGATCAGGAAGAAGAATATCCCCCAAAAATCAATTACATTGAGTTTTACACTTCCTATATAATGATAGTATATGACAGGAGATGTGGTCAAGGAAAGAGTGTTTACGTCACGACCCTGTCTCCACCAATCTTTCCACCACCACTCATAACAAGCACAAGAAGCACCAAGACAGACACCATTGGATGCAGATGCCAAGTCGTGTGTTCAGCTCTGGCTGAACAACTTCTAATCTTGCGTGTGGACTCGATAAGAAGATGATAGGTGATCAAAGTCCTTTGAATGTTACAATGACCATTCATGTGGACTTCTTTCTGTTGCATTGTCAGAGGTGCATTCTTCTACATGTGACCTCAAAACAAGGATCAGATTGAGTCTGAAGAAGGGTTTCGGCCCAAAACGTTGCCTATTTCCGTCGCTCCATAGATGCTGCCGCACCAGCTGAGTTTCTCCAGCACTTTTGTCTACCTTCAATTTTCCAGCATCTGCAGTTCCTTCAATAAGATTGCTCTTTCAGGTGGATATAGCAGATACCATGGTGCTAAAATACATTTATCACCACCTTAGACACAAAATGCTGGAGTAACTCAACGGGACATGCAGCATCTCTGAAAAGAAGGAATGTGTGACCTGCTGAACTCTCGTTGGAGAACCTCTTCAAAGTAAACATACCTTGAGGAGATTTCGCAGTGGAGTGGATGAAACGTGTAGAAAAGAACTGCAGATGCTGGTTTAAATCGAAGGTAGACACAAAATGCTGGAGTAACTCAGCAAGAGAGGCAGCATCTCTGGAGAGAATCACCTTCTCAAGGGTAATTAAGGATGGGACATAAATACTCAAGAAATGGTGGTCAGGTAGTCATCTGGGACTTCACATCAACTCTAAAAGGAATCTGTGAAAAGGAATATTGCTAATGCCATCTCCCTTTTGTTTGTTATGGTCCTCTGGTCTTATGCATATGTTTGAGATATAGTGCACTCACACTTCAATGGTGCCGACTACCCTAACTCTATATGCCTATTTATTTATTGTTTCCCTGCATCAATGGTTGTGCCTGCCATCTGATACTCATGGTTTTTAAGAAGTCTCTAGACAAGTAGTTGAGTCTCAAAGGCATAGAGGGCAACAGACCTAATGTGGGTAGGAGATTTATATGCATAAGTACTAAGGGCAGCATGGACATGGTGGGCAGAAGGGTCTGTTTCTCTGCTCTATGACTCTATGATTCTATTCACATATCTCTCTTTTACATTGACTTCCTTATCCTGATCGCATAGCTTGGAACTTCAATGCCTCTCTCAAAGTGTTTGTTGAATCCAATGGCATTTGTCTCAATTCTCTCAATGACCTCTATTCAAAATTAGAAAAAGATTTTTCCAGATGTGAAGAAAGGTCATTGCCATGAAAAGTTCATTAATTTTCTCTCTCCATGTTTGTTGCCTGACCTGCTGGGTTTCCAGCATTTCCTGTTTTTTATTTCAAAAATTCTATTTATTATTAACAGTGCTTTCCTGATCCACAAACAACTCAGTGGACAAACGCGTTCCTGCTGCAATGCAACTGATTGGGCAGCCTGTGGTGACCAACACTACAGCTGAAAACGCTATTCACTTCCCACTGCAGTGTCAAACATTTTCCAAGACTTCCTCAGTTGGTGCTTTTTATAAAACTGTTTGACAAAGGTATATTATTGCTACGATGACAACACATGATAACACTACAGTTAACGTGGTCAGTTAGTTCAGGGCCTTGCTGATCCATTGGAACGCCCTCCCACCAGGCAGATTTAGGATTAACGTATAGAATACTTTGAAGGAGTAGGTGACCAGCGAGCTCAGAAGCTCAGAAGTAACGCATTGTGGTCCATCATGTAGGAAAGGTGACAAACTATTTTCCCAGATGAACCTCAAAAAATAATAATGTGTTAATGCTCGGATCATCTGATTTTATTATATTTATCGAGAGATATTCACCAAGAAACCAGCAGGACATCAACTTTATGTCCTTGTTTATTCACTTTTTGGAGATCTGGGCATCATTAGCAATACTGACATTTATTGCCGATTCCTAATTTCCTTTGGGAAGGTGGTGGTGTGTGCCTGTTAAGACCAAAGTATCAGTTACATCCACACAAGATTAAATCTTAATCTTGGTTCAAGGTTGTACAGGAGAGAATACCTCTGGACAGTGCAGTCTCCCATTGTGCTCAAAGACACCCACACAATTTAGTTTAGTTTAGTTCAGTTTAGTTTAGTTTAGAGATACAAGATGAAAACAGGCTTTTCAGCCCATCGAGCCAAAATCGGGTCAACACCAACCACTGATCATCATTTTACACTAGTTGAATGTCATCTCATTTTCTCATCCATTCCTTGCATACTAAGGGCAATTTAGAAGACAATTTACCTGCAACATTGGACGATAAATGAAGTGGCTTATTTTTGAGAAAATAAATCTGTACAAAAAAAACTTGCATGAGATCTCTCTGTTTAATTCCCAACCCTTGTCAGTGATCTCCACCATCAATGGCGCAGCGGTATAGTTGCTGCCTTACAGAGCTTGCAGCGCCGGAGACCCTGGTTTGATCCCGTCTGTACGGAGTTTCTATGTTCTCCTGCATGGGTTTTCTCCGAGATCTTGGATTTCCTCCCGCACTCCAAAGACGTACGGGTTTGTAGGTTAATTGGCTTGGTATAAATGTAAATTGTCCCTAGTGGGTGTGTAGGATAGTGTTAATATGCGGGGATCGCTGGTCGGTGCAGACTTGGTGGGCTGAATGCTTATCTCTAGACTAAACAAAATCAATCCATCACTTCCCACTGCAATGTCAAACATTTCCCATGTCTTCAGTTGGTGCTTTTTATAAAACTGTATAACAAAAGTCTATTATTGTGGCTATTTATACAAGATTAATAAGCTATTTTTGTAATTCTCTATTATAACAACATAAGATAACTTGAAAAAATAATTTAGAAACACTTTCAATAGCTCTCCACATGTGCATCAGCTGTCTCCAGAATGTAACCGATGGCATTGCTCATTGGGAGAGTCTGTGCTATTGCGTAAAACCTAGAGTCTCTGACATTTAACCATAGCTGTATGATCTCATTATAAGTCTACAAAGTATTAATTACTTTAAGTAAACAGGACCCTGAGGTCACATAGAGGTAAATTGTGATTGTCAAGGTTTAAGAGGCAATAGATTGATAATCCTCAGTGTTTCACAACGGGGAGCAACTAAATTGTAATGAATGAAAAATAAACGTCTTCAGTAATGTTTCTTCTCCAAGCTACTTTTGCTGTTGTTGGTGGCTCCCGGTCAGCTCAACGTGTCTCGCGGAAAAAAAAAGAGGAAATTTAGCTTGAGTAGAGAAAAATAGCACAGTAAATGGTTCGGAAAAAATGGTCTGTTTCTGTGCTGAGTAAATCTTTCTTGGAGGCAAACAGTTGCAGACACGACCTCTCCATGTATCTGTGTACACATTTCAGTTGTGAGAAGGATTTTCCATGTGCTGCACAAAAGTGTACCTGATGGCATTGGCATTTCAATTGAATCTGTCTGCGGGCTAATAGCTGGGACATGGACTTTAACAGGTGGAGAAAAACACAAGAAACTGCAGATGCTCAAATCTTGCGCAAAAAGCTAAGTGTTGGAGGAAATCAATGAATCAGGCAGCATCTGTGGAGGGAATGGACAGGCCCCATTCTGGGTCAGGACCCTTCTTCAGAATCTATTGGGTCCATTGTTGTTCATTATTCATATTAACAATTTGGATTTGAATGTAGGTGGCAGAGTTAGTAAGTCAGCAGATGCAATCAAATCTATGGTGTAGTGGACAGTGAAGTAGGTTATCTAAGATTACAATGGGATCTTGACCAACTGGGCTAATGAGCCAAGATGGAGATTAATTCAAAGGTGTTCTTTTTTGGTAGATCAAACTAGGGCAGTACTTACATGGTAAATGACAGGGCATGAAGGAGATTTGTACAACAGAGGGACCTGGGGTGCAGGTACATCTAATGGGACAAGCTTAGATGGGGCATCTAGGTCAAGTTGGCCAGAGGGCCTAATTCTGTGCTGTATTTCTCTAAGACTCCAAATATATTGTGTGTGTGTGTGTGTGTGTGTGTGTGTGTGTGTGTGTGTGTGTGTGTGTGTGTGTGTGTGTGTGTGTGTGTGTGTGTGTGTGTGTGTGTGTGTGTGTGTGTGTGTGTGTGTGTGTATATGTGTACTCAAATATAAATCTTTTTGTGGTAATTATATTGTTTACAGTGTACTATGTTCACATATTCTGCTGTGCTGCTGCGAGTAAGAATGTATTTGGTCTATCTGGGACACATGACAATAAAGCACTCTTGGCTCTTGGCCTCATGTTGAATACAAGTGTAGAAGACAAGTGTACTGGGAAGATGTGTTGAATCGTGTGCCTTCAGCCACCCAGTTCCTGAGGCTTAGGGTTGGAATCCGGCCAATTGTTCACATTATCTTCCTTTAAACAAGCTACAATATTGAATAGTAAGTGGATGCCATTTACTAATATTCCACGTTGTTTTATTACACCGATGGAGAGTGTTCACAAATAACCACCTTAGTAATTGCAAAATTAACCTGAGATCAGCACCAATTATTGTTCCCTGGCCAAAAATCATTTTGAAGCTCACACAAATCACATAAATGCCAGGAAACAATTATTTCTGTGATATTAATCACAATGGGCCAAAATAAGCACCAATTTAAAATTAAACCATTTACCCATTTCATCTCTGCTCTCTGCCTCTTTCATCAGTTCACCCTGTTCCTCTCTCTTGAACCCTGGGTTATTCATTCCCACCATTTCTATGAAGATTCTGAAGTTGGTACCCTCCTGAATTACATCTACATTTGCTGGTAATTTGCTGGACAGATCCTGGAGAAATAGTGCGGCAGGTTTGTCTATCCTCGGACTGCCATTTCTCCTGTCCAATGCAAACTGACCAAACTACATCCAGTTAGGACAGTGCACTGAGCAAGTCAACAACTTCTTGACTAGCTCGAAACATTAAGCCAAATGCAACCTCTTGCCCTGACCCAGATGACGTTCTGTGGTTTTAACACATACCATCCTTTGCACATTCACCAAGCAACTTATTTACTTCAACTTTATCCACTTTTCTGATTGTTTTTGAGGTAAGAAAGTACTTGGTTCTTTGATAGTTTCCTGTTAGTTTGTAGGTTGACTGAAAGCACATCTAACACTGTAGGGAGCATTCAGCTGACAATCCACAAGGTCCTTGGATGACGGTATATTCCTTGTGACAGCCCATTCTATCTCATTAACTGGTCGTGGAATTTGGGCAACTGCCTTAATGTAAATTGGGGGAATTTGAAAGAGACTGGTTGAACAGATGTTCCGAATTCCCAGAGAACCATGGCAATATTAGCATGTGTTTGACTTCATTCGAAGCTATAACAAGATTTTGCAACTCACCAACCAGGAGGCAAGTTCCAACGCTGATGATTACCTTGTTGTGTATCTCCATGCGGAACTGGCATTCCTGTTAGACAGGTGCTTCAGATGTGGTGGTAATTCTCAGACCCCCACGGGACTGCAGCAGAGGACGAGCAGTTTGAGTTACATTACATTCGCTGGTAACACAGGAAATGCTGATACCAGTAACAGCAGACGGGCCAATCCATCAAAGAACACCTTGTTCAAGCTAGTGCCGGATCCATCAATAACCTCCCCACGTTATCCATCACGGAAAATTGTGAAAACATCCATTTTGGTGGGAAAAATGAAACGGAAGCAAATTATCTAAATGGTGAGGGATTGCGGAGCTGCAGAGGGATCTGAGTGTCAATGTCACATAATTGACAAAAGGCCAGCATGCAGGTAGAACAAGGAGGATTGCCAATGGAAAGGATTTTGTTATTTTGCTTGGAAAATTGAATAGAAAAGTAAGTTAAGGGTCTTTCCCACTGATATCAGACTACTGAACAGATTAGTGTTGTCATAATCTCCAAACCAACCTTATATTTCGTCTCTGTAGCTGTAACACTATAATACCATAACTCTACATTCTGTACTCTAGTATTTATCTCTGTAGTATCTGCTGTATTTGTTGTTTAGGTCCCCCCCCCCCCCCCCCCCCCCCCCCACCACCACGCCCCCCCCCCCCCCCCTACCACCACCCCCATGACTCCCAGTGTGAAGAAAGGTTACAATCCAAAACGTCACCCATTGCTTTTCTCCAGAGATGCTGCATGACCCGCTGAGTTACTCCAGCATTTGGTGTCTATCTTCAAGCTTTAAACAACTGGGTGACATTAATGGATGAGGTTTGAGAGATGGAAGGTATAACCTCAACCAGAACAGGCTTGGCTGAGATCCAGAGGCTATATTAGGAAGGGATGTGTGATGCATTTTGAACGGACATTGTGGGCCAAAGGGCCCGTTCCTGTTCGACTGTAGGAGTCCTTAGCGCGCAATGGAATGGAGACACAGCAAATAATTGTATTGTGTTTTACAGAGCCGACTCAGAGCAGCAGTGTCAGCACACAGTGGATCGATGCAATACTAAGCTAGTAAGTCAAGGCCTGGGCAGCAGACAGCTGCCCGACAGGTCTGAAATGGCGACAGATTGTCAAGCACCCTTTGTAGTTATTGACCGTGTCCCCAATAACAGCATTAGGAGCGTTAGAGAGCCAACAATTGAATAATTTTCAAGGGTTTTCCTGAAAATTATTAAATCAATTTAGAACATTTTAAGTTAAAGGCAATAATTCACATAACTTAGGTCACGTCCAGATTCAGCAGCAAAGGAGAATCTGTTCTCCAGTTCCGCTATTTGTTAACATTTAAAAGCAATCAGTGAAATGGAGTGAGTGCACTCTCGACATGAGTGTGCAATTAAAATGCCAGATGTTTCAAAACATTGCATTGTGTTCGGATAAACTGACGCACACAAGACCTCCCTTCACAACAAATATTATCGTAGAGAGCAATTTATCACATGGCCCAGCATTTTTTCAAGTAAAGGGGCTGTCCCACTGCACGAGCTAATTCAAGAGTTCTCCCCAATTTCCCCTGATTCGAACTCGGAGAATGACAGTAATAGCCGCTCGTGGGTACTCGGGGCTCTCGTGGACATTTTTCAACATGTTTCCTGCCGTTATTGTTACGAGCCGCTAAGAGACGTTCCCGAGCTCCGACGTACCCGCTACGTACATTCTACGTGCTTACCACGAGTTTGTTTTTTTTTAACTCGGGAGAGCTCTTGAATTACCTTGTACAGTGGGACAGGCCCTTAAGACATATTTTAGGGCCTTCTTCTTCTTGAAGCATAAATCTAATGTTTACTTCTCAGTCTGTAAACAAGACTTCTTTTAATGAGAAATTTTATCATAGATAAAAGTTTAATATTGGTCTTTTAATTTCACATGATCCAGCATTTTTTTCAAGTAAAGCATCTTTTAGGATCTTTTTCTTGAAGTATAAATCTAACGCTTACATCTGGGCCTCTCTCCAGCTCCCATGTCTAGTTCTCCCAGCGCCATCAGGATCCAACAGTCAGAAACTCTGTTGAGAGAAACTGACGTTGCAGTTTAGATCTGATAACTGGCAGGGTTCGAAGCTCTGGAATTCATTCCCAATGTTTCCCCATTTTCCTTTGGGCAGCAAGTTGCACAGCTATGTAGAGCTAGTGCCAAAGACCTTCGCAGTGCCAAAGACCTAGGTTCAATCCAAATCTTGTCCTGGAATTTTCATGTTCTTCCAGTGACCACATGGACTTTCACCAAAGGCTCATCTCAAAGATTGCGGATTGGTAGCTAAACTGGCCACTATAAATCGCTCCTATGTAATAACAAGGAACTGCAGATGCTCGTTTATACCAAAGATAGACACAAAATGCTGGAGTAACTAGCAGGTCACGTGGCAACCCTGGAGAAAATATGGATGTGATCTAAACTTGCTCCATTAGTTTCTCTTAACATAGTTTCCCTCTGATGTAACCTCATACCGCAGGGAGAACTAGGCAAAGTTCATAAGAATTAGGCCTACACGGTCCATCAAATCGACTTTGCCATTCAATCATGGCTGATCTATCTCTTCCTCCTAACTCCATTCTCTTGCCTTCTCCCCATAACCACTGACACCCCTAAGGGGCTGTCCCACTGCGGTGACCTAATTGGCGAGTTTAGAAGAGTTTTCCCTCGACTCATACTCGCAGCTTGCTCGACACGAGATCCTAGGAGGTCTTTGTAACTCTCCTTCATGCTCGAGAGTGGTCCCCGCGTACTCGAGGCCTCAGCTAGGTCGTGGCGTATTTTTCAACATGCTGAAAAATGCCCGCGAGTAAAATAAGGTTGGCATGGAAAAAAATAGATATTTTTTTTACTCTTAGGTTTAGTCGAAGTAGGTCGTAGTAGGTCGACATGTTATTCGTAGGTAATCGAGGGTAGTCGAAGGTAATCAAAGATAGTCGAATGTAGTCGTAAATAGTCTTCAACATAGTTGAAGGGAGGTCGAAGGAGGTCGTCTTCATTCTCCACTATTCGGTGTCCAATTTTCCCGAAGCTTGTTGTAGCTAGTCGAAGCTAGTCTTCAACATAGTCAAAGGAGGTCTTCAACATGACACTTTTTCAAACTCTCCTAAAACTCTTCTAAACTCGCCAATTAGGTTACCGCGGTGGGACAGCCCGTGTACTAATCAAGAATCTATCTCTGCCTTAAAAATATCTACTGACCTGGCCTCCACAGTACTCTGGCAACAAATTCCACAGATTCACCACCCTCTGACTAAACAAAGACTGAGATGTAAACATTAGATTTATACTTCAAGAGAAAGAAGGCTCTACTTTACTTTAGTAAATGTTATTGTCAATAGAGTTTGTTGGTTTGAGGAGTGACAGAGATTGTTGCTCCAAGTGGAATAAACATTGGCCATCACCATGACCATCGCTGACTCAAGTTCAGTGAATTTCCATTTGTCCCTGGTACACTTCATAGCCCATAGCACCCAACAACTACTACTGCCTTATCATCTTCTGTTCGAGAATAAAAAAAACACAAATTAATTCAGCTCTGATTTTAGATTATTTAGTTCCTTTCTGCCTATAAATAACTATGGCAGCATGAACACTGAAATTTAAAGCCCAATATTACTAACATTCATCTTATTATAACAGTTAATTAAACTGCTTAAAGCAAATAATGCTGAAATTTCTCAATAACTGGCACCTAATGAGAGAGAAGCAGTTCATAGAAAAACATAGAAAATAGGTGCAGGAGTAGGCCATTCGGCCCTTCATGTTTCTTTTTGGGAAAGAAGGACGCCCTTTCGAGGAAAGATTCAGCCAAATGGTCCAAACCATTTTGAAAAATCTGTTTAGCAAAATATGAGGTGATTTCACTGACTGGGTTTATGCTGAAAGATATTGTCTTCCTAGCCTGGCCTAGAATTATATTCTTAAATTCAGAAGATGGATTCTTAGGATTAAGGTGAGGAGGCATTTCTTCTCCCAAAGGTGATGACTCTTTGGAA